>NC_142957.1:8020585-8050585 GCF_046866305.1 Octopus bimaculoides | reverse complement strand
CATCGGTTGTCAAGTGATGTTGGGGGGGGGGGGACAAACACATACACACACACACATATATATACATATATACGACGGGCTTCTTTCAGTTTCCGTCTACCAAATCCACTCTCAAGGCTTTGGTCAGCCCAGGGCTATAGTAGAAGACACTTGCCCAATATATATATATAAATACTAGCGATAAAACATGTTAACTGTATATTAATTATAAGCTAAAAGCTATATTATCAGTTGTGAACTTACCGGTGCTATTATATACAAGCTAATATAATTTCCTTGGGTACATAATTAGGAAGTCTACTTACATAAAGGCCTTTATAAAAATGATAACGTGATCAGTCGGGTAGAACACCATGGAAAGGAATGAATAGTTTAATCACTAAAACCATGGTAAAATATATAGATACCATATTATCAACAATAGAAAGGGAAGATTACATAGAATTAGTTTAATATTCTATATTCACCAATGGAATACTGGGGCGATAGTAGAGGCGCAATGGCCCAGTGATTAGGACAATTTAACCCATTACCTCCCATAATTCTATTAACTGGAATTTTTTTTTTTTTTATGAACCTTTGATTTCTAGCATAAAACAGCCTTAGAAACACGCTGGAATGATCAAAATAACATTTCAAAATAACATTTTAAATAGAAATAAGCGAGATATTGGGTGAAAAATTAGCAAACCTCATTTGAATATCAGAGAAATATACCTAGTAGATGTGGAGGCGCAATGGCCCAGTGGTTAGGGCAGCGGACTCGCGGTTATAGGTTTCGATTCCCAGACCGGGCGTTGTGAGTGTTTATTGAGCAAAAACACCTAAAAGCTCCACGAGGCTCCGGCAGGGAATGGTGGCGAACCCTGCTGTACTCTTCCACCACAACTTTCTCTCACTCTCTTTCTTCCTGTTTTCTGTTGTGCCTGTAATTCAAAAGGTCAGCCTTGTCACACTGTGTCACGCTGAATATCCCCCAAGAACTACGTTAAGGGTACACGTGTCTGTGGAGTGCTCAGGTTATGAGAGGTAATGGTGCCAAGAAGACCCAAAGGTGTCAGGTAACGCTGAGTAAGTGCTATGGACAGACTACAGTAAAGCTCCAGGTTCAGTGATTATGCGAATGAGGAGTCCATTGTAGGTCATATATTAGCATGCTTATATATATATATATATATATAAAACATATATATATAAGAAATTAACAGTATGAGATAAAAATCCAAGGTGGTGAAAGATTTCAGAACATTTATAAAGAGAAGGTGGTCTTACAGCTGTTTCCAGGATATTTTATATATCCCTTCATCAGAGACGGTGTGAGAAAATGGTTAAGCAATAGTTATTCTAGAGAAGATATGAAATAGAGAGTGAAGTGGAGGAATGAAAACAGATGTGAGATATGCAGGGACATTGTATCTGCACTTCCATTATTTAAGCAGAATGGTATATTATCATTGTTTAACGTCCGCTTTCCATGCTAGCATGGGTTGGACAAGCTAGCACGTATACTGCAGGTACAATATCTTGGAGGAAATGGAAGAAAAACAGAAGTCGTGATGGTACACTCTACAATATTCTGGCCATATTTTCAGAGCTGAGAAGCTTGGTGGTCATACCTTTGTGTGTTCAGTGGAAAGAAAATGAGCTGATAGGCAATAAAGTCTGAAATAGAGTGTTGACATCAAGGACCAGACAGGGAGTGGGAACCTGGTACAATGGACAGGTGAGGAATAGGGGTGGTCTGTGAGATCACCCCTGGTTCTGGTCCTCACGCATTTTAAATAGAGATGGGTATGTTTGTTTATCGATGAATAGGTAGGTGGTAGGTAGATCGACAGATAGATAGTTAGAGAGAGAGAGGGGGGAAGAGAAAGAGAGATGGTAGTGAGATATAGACAGATAGAGACAAGTAGATAGCTAGATAAAGAAAGTAATAGATTATTTACATTATTTACATTTGACGGATATTTGTCTTCAAATGAACCATAACCTTGGACCCTGCCATAAGATTATCTGGAGTTCTTCACTAATCTAAACAATATCGTTAACCTGGCGTGCCAACAGAGAGCTAATCCCTTGTTATTTGTTATGTATGTATGTATGTATGTATGTAGGTAGGTTGGTACACGTAGAAATAGTGTAATAGATAGACACATAGACAGATAGATAGGTACACGTAGAAATAGACAGACATAGATACAAACAAGTATAGATGAACAGACAGACAGATAGATAGATACATGTAGGGATAGATAGAGAGATAAACAGCTAGATAGATAGATAGATAGATAGATAGATAGATAGATAGATAGATAGAGAGAGAGCAAGCACTCATGCATGTAAATGTGTGAAAGCTAAGTTGTTTTGAAATATTGTAAACAAATTGTTCTGAGTGGTAATATCGGTCAGAATGAATAACGAGGTAGAAATGAGATATCCGAAAGAAAGCAGGGAAAACAGCTGTTTATCGGAAGCAAGAGATGGGGGTGCGCTGGTATTGAGATATGATAATGATTAGGATGGTGGGCGGTGGGGCTCAAGTAATTGAGGTGGGAAGGAAAGTAGAGTTAGAAATGGTAAGAAATAAGCGAAAGTTGATGCCAAAAATGTCATAGTCGCATGAGTGGCTGTGTGGTAAGTAGCTTTCTTACCAACCACATGGTTCCGGGTTCAGTCCCACTGCGTGGCACCTTGGGCAAGTGTCTTCTACTACAGCCTCGGGCCGACCAAAGCCTTGTGAGTGGATTTGGTAGACGAAAACTGAAAGAAGCCCGTCGTATATATGTATATATATATATATATGTGTGTGTGTGTGTGTGTATATATATATATATATATATATATATATATATATATATATACATATATAAATATGTATGTGTGTGTATATGTTTGTGTGTCTGTGTTTGTCCCCCCAACATCGCTTGACAACCGATGCTGGTGTGTTTACGTCCCCGTAACTTAGCGGTTCGGCAAAAAGAGACCGATAGAATAAGTACTAGGCTTACAAAGAATAAGTCCTAGGGTCGATTTTCTCGACAAAAGGCGGTGCTCCAGCATGGCCGCAGTCAAATGGCTGAAACAAATAAAAGAGTGAAAGAGTGATAGTATGTTTATTAACGAAATGAATGACAAGTGGTGGAAGAGTGGTTTGGACAAGACCTATCCAACCCACACTTGTGTGTGACAAGATTTCTGTTTGTCTGTCCTGGACGCCTGTCCCTCAATCTACATTTGCTCTATATAGACATATTATAGTTTTTTTGGAATCGGGATGATCTCGGGATTGGAAATCTGCCCCCGCCCCATTTGGGTTTTGAACATCCAGCATTAGGACCTAATTAAAAAAAAAAAATTGAGGCTGCTATTTCTAGCAGGTAAAGCTTAGCTGATGACAGGTGAGACAACAACAAGCAGGTGTATTAGTTTGACGTTTTTTTCTTCTTTTATTCTTTTACTTGTTTCAGTTAAATTTTGGGGATGTAAACACACCAACACCGGTTGTCAGGTAGTGGTAGTGGGGAACAAACACAGACACACACACACACACACACACACACATTATGTACGATGGGCTTCTTTCAGTTTCCGTCTACCAAATCCACCCCTAAGACTTTGATGGGCCCGAGGGTAGATCACTTAGCGAAGGTGTTACGCAGAGGGACTGAACACAGAACCTTATGGTTGGGAGGCGAGCTTCTTACCATACAGCCATATCAATACCTCTTCTCGTTCACCACGTCCGTAAATGGCTATATATAAAATATACGTGTGTGTAAACATACGCAAAAACTAAATAAACAGGTCTCCTGAATTAACAAATAAGTGGCCGAGTATTCCAGTCACATATTTTAATGGGATCAGCATAACACAGCGTGTGACAAGGCTCTACCCTAGTGAATGCACGTGACAGGGTTTCTATACAGTTTCCATTTACCCCAAATCCACGTACAAAGTCTGGGTTTTGTTGAGGCAACGGTAACAGGCATAAAGCCCCAAGACGTCACACTGCACGATCGAACCCAGGATACGGTTATCGTGAACTTTTTAACCATTCTGCCAGGCTTGCCAGCATTCACGCACGTGTTGGTATGCGTGCACACACACACACACACACACACACACACACACACACACACACACACGCGCAGAGGCATAACTATAGATGTATACTGCACACATACACACACGTGTCTGTGTGTGTATTGTTGATCCGAACAACGGAACAGCCTGCTCGTGAAATTAACGTGCAAGTGGCTGAGCACTCCACAGACACGTGTACCCTTAACGTAGTTCTCGGGGGATATTCAGCGTGACACAGTGTGACAAGGCTGACCCTTTGAATTACAGGCACAAGGAAGAAAGAGTGAGAGAAAGTTGGAGCGAAAGAGTACAGCAGGGTTCGCCACCATCCCCTGCCGGAGCCTCGTGGAGCTTTAGGTGTTTTCGCTCAATAAACACTCACAGCGCCCGGTCTGGGAATCAAAACCGCGATCCTATGACCGCGAGTCCGCTGCCCTAACCACTGGACCATTGCGTCTCCATTGTGTGTGTGTATAGGTAAAGAAAAACGTGTACTTACTCTTTAAGGCCCACATCTCTTTCTTGACGAGGGACGAGAAAACCATTCCAGTGTGGGAGCAGCATTTCGTGTTGATCCCCAAACTGGCCAATATCTCACAAATATCTATCGAAGACAGCTGCTCTGCTCTCTCTAGAAGCATCTTCGTCGGCCCGGACGCGTCGTAGCTGGGTTCGAACTCATTGTAAACCGTCTCAAGGTAACTGGCTTCTTTCGACAAAAAAGTCTTGTTTCGAATCGCGGTTAACGCCGTGGACCAGATCTTTAAATAAGGTTGGGGTTGCGGGAACTGAGAACCGACAACAGCAATAAGGGACGGTAATAGCAGAACCAGGAGCATGGTGGAGGGGGAAAACGACAGATTTCCGGGAGATTATGGTATTCCGTTGTTGATTTAAAACAAAAATTAGTTCTCAGGATAGCTGGGTTAGCTAGAGTTCCTGTTATAACCTTTAGTATCAGCTGTTAAAGGGATCGACGATAGATGAAGAAAATAAAGGGTCCAGGTGTTGTTTTTAAAGGTCCTTTATTTTTTTCCGCTCTTTGTTATAAAGAGGGTGAGTCAACTTTCATAGGTGTTATGGTTTCGTGTAGGTTTATTAAAGAGAGGTTTGGTCAGTCAGTTGATCAGGAGTCCACTCCTTGAATAGAATATACTACTCACTCCTTACCGCCAACATTCAAAATATTCGTTCGCCTCCAGAGACAAACAGGTCCGTTTAACTGTTTGACTTCTGATAGGGGTGAACTCCCTGCCACAGAGACATATGGCCTAATTATTCCTGGCCGGGGCACTTGAAAGGGCCGGAGTACGATGGTGAACAGGTCAGGTTCGAACCCTGCGTCACTGTAACTAAACAATAATTGTTCCAGCACTGCCCATCAGCAACTTTTTATATCTCTGTCGTGTTTAAAAAAACCAAAGAAGAGATAGAATGAAACGACAAGAGATTTTTCTGTGGTCGTCTTTCCTAAATTGTTTGTGCTTTCGACTATGACTTGTGGTCTTGTGGTGTTTGCTGTATGTGTGTGTGTGTGTGTTATATATATATATATATATATATATATATATTCGTGTATTTGTATTTATATATTTGTTAGTGTGTGTGTGTGTTAATAACAATAAAATTAATGAGTGTGAGAGAGTAGGGTTAATGTCAGTGACAACGTAAATTCAAGGCTGTTCTTACGTAACCATAACCTGCTCTACAACATTGTATATACACACACATTCACATGTGATAGGCCTATATCATATATACGTATGTGTGTGTGTGTGTGTGTGTGTTGTCCACTGATATTTGATAGGGAAAACAACGAGCTTGTTGTTAGTGTATGTGTGATTATACATTTGTGTGTGTTACTGTCTACGTGTGTGTGTACGGATCTGTTATCACCACCGCTCTTTATATGATCATAGAAATATAAAGACATATATGTATATATATGTGTGTGTGTGTGTGTATGTTTGTGCTCGCGCGTTGTGCGTGTGTGTGTATTATATATACACACACACACACTATACCATCCACCCGATGACAATACACACTATCTTTATGTGTATGTGTGAGAGTTTATATATATATATGTATGTATGTATGTATGTATGTGTGTGTGCGTATTTACGTACCTACCCTCACCACCACAACCGCCCTTTGACACGATCTAAGAATGAAAATATACTAACCACCCCGATGGTTAGTATATTCTGTGCATACGTATCTATATATATATATATATGTATATATATATATGCGTATGTATGAGTGTGTGTGTGTGTGTGTGTGTGTGTGTGTGTATCTATCTATCAATGCATCGCCACCGTCACTCCTTCGCATATACCCGAGTCACTAAAACCAACCACCCGTCCCTTAGTTGTCAAAGCAATCCACCTGTTTCCTGGTGATAGAGAAC
Organism: Octopus bimaculoides; assembly: GCF_046866305.1. Taxonomy (NCBI): domain Eukaryota; kingdom Metazoa; phylum Mollusca; class Cephalopoda; order Octopoda; family Octopodidae; genus Octopus; species Octopus bimaculoides. The sequence goes on along the minus strand of NC_142957.1, from coordinate 8,044,089 downwards.
ACTGAAGGAGTGGCTGTGGGAGTAGAAGTTATAGCGGTAGTAGCGGAGCTGATGATATATTAGCAGTGGGAGGTGATGAAATAACTGTGGTAGCGTAGTAGTAAAAGGAGGACAAGCAGTATGAAGAAAGAACGTGGTGGTGGGAGGCTTTGACATTGTGATGGTGGCAGGGGTGATGGCGGAGCTAGGAGAGTGATGGTGGTGGTGGTGAGGATTAATGCTTTGATAATGATGGCGGTGGCGGCGTACACCTTTATAGTGATGGTGGTGGTTGTGGTGGTAATGGTAGTAGAGGCGGTAGCACCCCATACGGAAATGATGGTTGTGCCAATAGTTATAATAGCGAAGAGAGGGCTGACGGCAAATTACCGTTAGTTGTGATAGGGAGAGGACCGTTTTAACATCACTATAGCAACCGCACAAATCAATGTACTGGTCCCTATGGTTTTTATTGACCCCAAACCGGGGTTCGCATGAACCTCTGTGGATCCATGTCAGATTTTGTTAAACTTTATCTGCAATAGTTGTACTTCAACAATATATAAAATATTTTAACAACTTTTTAAATACAATTTTAATCATAAAAATATATTTTTAGACATCGAATGGCTAGGAGTGTGGTGGTTGGCACGACGTCGAGGGTTCCAGTTGATCCGATCAACGGAACAGCCTGCTCGTGAAATTAACGTGCAAGTGGCTGAGCACTCCACAGACACGTGTACCCTTAACGTGGTTCTCAGGGGATATTCTGCGTGACACAGTGTGACAAGGCTGACCATGGCTTATAAACACCTTCCACGCTGCAATTGTTTTCGTTCCAGCACACGATCTCAGATCAGGTCACTTGCTATGCAAGTACATCTCCGTAATATATATATATATATATATATATATATATATATATACCTTTTCGATATCAGTGAAGAATTTCACTGGAAAAGTATACATAAGATTGCCAAGAATTTATCTCTCTCATCAAAGATCAGTGGCTATCGGACGCTGACGAAGGGAAATAACCCTGAAACCCGGGTCCGTTCGTGCTACAGATCACGATGAGAGGGATAACTTCCCTTGGCAAACAGGACACAGTAGTGTGTTGATAAGCCAGCTGGATGAGATGTCCTCCTGGGGCTAAAAGCAACAGTAACATCCACCCCTAGGGGTCAGCCACACTTAAGTGGCAATATACTTCACTTTATCGTGCAGTTACTGTTAATACTTCATTTAGAGAATTAACATTGCTTATATATATATATATATATATACACACACATGAGTAAGTACATAAATGCAGAACAAGGTGGCAAAAAATAGTACCCAAATACCAGAAGTAGAGTAATGTGCTTTTTTTTTTTATTTAAGCTGCAAAAACATCACAAAAAAAAAATGCTCTTCAGAGTTTCATGTTCATGGTCGTCGGGCAGTTGCGAAACTCTGAGTAGTAATTTTTTTGTGGGTGTTTTTGCAGTTTTAATAATTAAACAGGATGTGTGTGCGTGTGTGTGTGTGTGTGTGTGCGCGCGCTTGTTTGTGCTGCCATGACTGGTATCGGTTTGTTTACGTCCGTCTAACTTTGCAGTTCATTAATAAAAGAGGTCTACAGTTGAAGTATCGAGGCAGTGGTCGATTTGTCTGATGCAAGCGTTCAAGGCGGTGCTCCAGCATGGCGCAACACAATGGCTGAAGCAAGCAAGAAAGATAAACGGTCCTACTCCCACTGATTGTGTGTGCGGGCGAGTGTATGTGTGTGTGTATGTACGTGAGTACGTGTGCCTGTGTGTATTTCTCTGACGTCTACTGACTGTTTTTCTAAACCTACTGCCTCTACATTTACAATTTACAGCAGGGTCTGTAGTTTCATTCACCTTTTGCTTTCAGTACTGTCTCTTGCAACATTCTTACCATTCCACAGCAGGTTAGCTGCCATTCTGATGCCAGATTTAAAAAGCTCTTTCAAAAAAATTTCTCAAAGAAACCCCATATATTTAGGTCAGTTGTTCCTGTCTGCTTTAATTCTTGAACTTGCCCTAACCGATCACCCTTGCTTCTACCATACAAACTTTGAGCTTTACTCTCTTTACTCTTTTACTTGTTTCAGTCTTTTGACTGCTGCCATGCTGGAGCACCGCCTTTAGTCGAACAATTCGACCCCACGACTAATTCTTTTGTAAGCCTAGTACTTATTCTATCGGTCTCTTTTTGCCAAACCGTTAAGTTACGGGGACGTAAACATACCAGCATCGGTTGTCAAGCGATGGTGGGGGGGACGAACACAGACACACAAACACACATACATACATATACATATATATACACATATATATACGACGGGCTTCTTTCAGTTTCTGTCTACCAAATCCACTCACAAAGCTTTGGTCAGCCTGAGGCTATAGTAGAAGACACTTGCCCAAGGTGCCACGCAGTGGGACTGAACCCGGAACCATGTGGTTGGTAAGCAAGCTACTTACCACACAGCCACTCCTGCGCCTATTTGTGAAATACTGTTTTGAATTTGCTGCAGAAAATGGTATACGTCTGTGATGGTGAGGGTCGGGCATTAGGAATGTGGCCTTAGAACCAAGGGAACAGCAGCCTGAAAAAGTTTGGGAGCCACTGATCTAAAGCATACAGGAACTAAAAATATAACTAAAAGTAAAGGGGAAAAAAAATTGTATTCAGGTTACACTGCGGCACACCTAGCCTCGTCCCGTGGCACACCAGTGTGCCATGGCATGCTGATTGCAGAGCACTGATCTAAAGAACTGAAATTCTTCCCATAAAGTGAATCTTGGAGGGGTTAAAATAAATGGTCATCTAAAGGGATAAGGTCAGAGGATTACAATGAGTGTGATGAGACGTCCCAGTTAAGCTATACCAATCTCTGTTGGGTCTGAAAATTTAACTGAGGGTTAGCATTGTCATGAAAGAAGACAACAGCATTGTAATTAGCCAATTCTGGACGTTTTTTTCATTGATGGCCCCCTTTTAATGAGTCTAATTGGGGACGTTAACTGTTGGAATTCAGCATCTGCCTTTGTGGAAGCTTTCCAGTCTTTCATGAAATACATGTTTGGCCTTGGGGAAATATTTGCTTGCTTGGAAAGAGGTGAGGGTGAGTGACAGGAAGGGCATCCAGCTGTTAAAAACATCTGCCTCAACAAATTCTGTCCAAGCATGGAGAAGTGAATGTTAAATGATGATGGTGGTGGTGGTGGTGGTGGTGGTGGTGATATATACACAGCACATTTTGTGTATGTGTGTGTGTGTGTGTATTGGGTGGAATTTCAACCAAGTTTCGTGGTCTGCTACCACAACAGCTCCATTATAGGATCCAGTTAGCTCAAGACATCATCAGGAGGAACCGTGTCCGGTTTCGGCCCCTACTCCTCTATCGTTTTAACGTGGCGGCCCTCCCCCTTTCGGAGGTGTCTTCAGCTCTGGTGTTGGGTGCATGTCTTCTTTCTTCTATTCCCTGGCCTCTTCGATGCAGCATCAACGAGTGTCAGCGTCCGACTGATTGTCATGTCAAATTCCCCTTTTTATACCTGCTGCTAGGCCCCAGCAGGCTGCCCCAGCAAGTTGTCATGTGACACTGTCTAAATTTCCTGCTGCTAGGGTCCAGTAAGGTAGCCCCAGCAAGTTGTCACATGAAATTGAAGGAGACCTGAAGTAGTGGCTCCTCTGCCTCAAGCATGCTAAGGCCAGTGCCATGGATTAGAAACCATGGAATAACATCATCATCATCAGATTCCGTCCATTGTCTAGCAGCAAATTGGTTGAGAGGACAGCCTCCCCATCAGAATCAGGCCACCAGCAAAGGAATAAAGAAGAAGAAGAAGATGATGATGATGATGATGATGCTTATGTTTCTATGAACGTTTTGCCCTTGAAAAGTTGTTTCCTGCATAAAGTGAAATATTACTGTTTGTAAAGGTTAAATCCTAGTTTAGAATGCAATATGGCTGTTTGTCACAGGATGTACAGAAACAAACTTAATGATATTCAGTTGTTTCCTACTTTAAAGTGGAATATTGCTGTTTCTAAGGGTTGAATCCTAGTTTAGAATGCAATATGGCTGTTTGTTACAGGATGTACAGAAACACACTTAATGATATTCAGTTGTTTCCTACTTTAAAGTGGAATATTGCTGTTTGTAATAAATCCTAGTTTACAGTGCAATATTGCTGTTTGTTACACATGGTGGACAGAAACGCAGCAATAGTATTTCGCTGTTATCTACTTCAAAGTGGAATATTGCTGTTTCTAAGGGTTGAATCCTAGTTTAGAATGCAATATGGCTGTTTGTTACAGGATGTACAGAAACAAACTTAATGATATTCAGTTGTTTCCTACTTTAAAGTGGAATATTGCTGTTTGTAATAAATCCTAGTTTACAGTGCAATATTTTGTTTGTTACACATGGTGCACAGAAACGCAGTAAAAGTGTTTCGCTATTATCTACTTTAAAGTGGAATATTGCTGTATCTAAGGGTTGAATCCTAGTTTACAATGCCATATTGCTGTTTGTGATAAGTTGCATTCCAATATACTTTATGTCAGTGTCTGGCAACTGTCCTCCTTAACTCCATTTGTACCTGACAACCAGCTCTTCTCTCTCTTCACCTCTACACCTTCCCATTGTTGCCAAGCAACAGACTTGGTTGATTTCACCTGAGTTACACACACACACACACACATTTACATATATATAAATATATATACACACACTCATATATACACATAGATGTCTGGATGGTCGTATGTAATTATATATTACAAGAGTCAGAGATGAAATACCTTTCTAGCCATTACAGGTAATCAAATCTAAAATGGAATGCTGTGACTCTTGACTCATCTCCCCCACCCACCACCATTGACATTATTTTCTTTACTTTTTTTATATTTTATTTTTTTTTACTTGTGTTACTCATTAGACCGTAGCCATTCTGGAGCTTCATCTTGAAGGAATTTTAGCCAAAAGAATCAGGGCTCCAGTACTTACTCTTTTACTCTTTTACTTGTTTCAGTCATTTGACTGTGGCCATGCTGGAGCACCGCCTTTGGTCGAGCTAATCGACCCCAGGACTTATACTTTGGAAGCCTAGTACTTATTCTATCGGTCTCTTTTGCCAAACCGCTAACTTACGAGGACGTAAACACACCAGCATCGGTTGTCAAGCGAAGTTGGGAGGACAAACACACACACATATATATATACATATATACGACAGGCTTCTTTCAGTTTCCGTCTACCAAATCCACTCACAAGGCTTTGGTCGGCCCGAGGCTACAGTAGAAGACACTTGCCCAAGGTGCCACGCAGTGGGACTGAACCCGGAACAATGTGGTTGGTAAGCAAACTACTTACCACACAACCACTCCTGCGCCTACTTATTTATTACTATTTTTTAAAAAAGTCTGGTATTTATTTTAATGGTGCCTTGGGTCTTTTGCTAAACCGCTAAGTTACAAGGATGTAAACGAACCAACACTGTCTGTCAAATGGTGGTGGTGGTGGTGGTCATCCAGAAATAGGAGCAGTTTCCACCGATGTCCGATCACATTTGAACTCGCGATGCCAGTGTCTGACTACGTCACATGATGGTGCATCATCGCCATAAACTGCTTTCATGTCATCGGAAGTCTCTTTTGGTGTACGACATTTCAAGTATAAGAATCTGATCACTGATCTGCATTCAACTACATCATCATCATCATCGTTTAACGTCCGCTTTCTATGCTAGCATGGGTTGGATGATTTGACTGAGGACTGGTGAAACCGGATGGCTACACCAGGCTCCAATCTGATTTGGCAGAGTTTCTACAGCTGGATGCCCTTCCTAACGCTAACCACTCCGAGAGTGTAGTGGGTGCTTTTACGTGCCACCGGCACAAGGGCTAGTCACGCGGTACTGGCAACGGCCACGATCAAAATGGTATACTTTACGTGCCACCGGCACGAGGGCCAGTCACGCAGTACTTGCAACGGCCACATTCAAAATGGTGTACTTTATGTGCCACCTGCACAGGAGCCAGTCCAGCGGCACTGGCACGATCTCACTCAAATGTCTTTACACAAGTGCCAGGAAGGCGACGCTGGGCACAGGTGCCATCACGATTTCGCTTTTGCTTGTCCCAACAGGTCTTCCCAAGCCGAGTTTCTTGTCCAACGAAGGAGACGACCATTGTAACATCTTAGTCCACTTCAACAGCTGTAAAAGACAAACGAATACTAGTGGAAAGCTGCAATTTATAATGTGACATGTAGAGTTATTAATGATTTTACGTGTACCAGTTCCATTTCCTGCAATAAACAGAAGTGGTTCAGGCAAAAATCTTTCATGAACACTCCTCGTATATATAAATAAATATATATATATATATATATATATATATATATATATATTTAAATTCAATAATAGGATGAATTCTTTTACAAGAGTTTATCAAGTAGCTAGCGTGAAAAAAACCTCACAAGGGGAAAAAAATCCATCATTTATTCCCAAACTATATATATATTTATATAAGGGCATTACTATACAAGAATGCCTCACGCTATGAGGGACTCTAAGGTCAGACTACCATAAATAAATATATATATATAAATATATATATATATATATATATATATATATATATATATATATATATATATATAAATATATATATATAAATATATATATATATATATATATAAATGTATATATATATATATATATATATATATATATATATATATAAATATATGTATATATATAGATATATAAATATATGTATATATATATAGATATATAAATATATGTATATATATATAGATATATAAATATATGTATATATATATAGATATATAAATATATGTATATGTATAGATATATAAATATGTATATATATAGATATATAAATATATGTATATATATAGATATATAAATATATGTATATATATAGATATATAAATATATGTATATATATATATATATATAAATATATGTATATATATATATATATATAAATATATGTATATATATATATATATATATATATATATATATATATATATATATATATATATATATATATATATATATATATGTATATATATATATATATATAAATATATGTATATATATATAGATATATAAATATATGTATATGTATAGATATATAAATATGTATATATATAGATATATAAATATATGTATATATATAGATATATAAATATATGTATATATATATATATATATATATAAATATATGTATATATATATATATATATATATATATATATATATATATATATATATATATATATATATATATATATGTATATATATATATATATATATATATATATGTATATATATATATATATATATATATATGTGTATACATATATATATATATATATATATATATATATATATATATATATATATATATATATATATAATCAATCCAAACAAGAACAAGCAAGAAAAACAACAACTCGAGGATGTGGAACAAGTACTGTGTTATAGGATGCTCAGGAAACAAAGGAAAAGAAAGAGGATGCGCAGCTCTTCATCAGAAATATCGAAAAAGTCCAGAGAATGGAAGACGGAGAAAGAAAGAAAATCACCAACCATACACACGCAGTCACACACACACACACACGATATATTTATATATATATATATATATATATATATATATATATATATATATATATATATATATATATATATATACTAAAGAAATTAACGCTTTTTACTTCAGGGCCATTTCTGGTTATGGCTCTGATGAAAAAAGCATTAATTTTCTTAGGTCATTCAATTTGACTAAATTGATCGATTGATCAATTGCGTAAACATATATCCGTAACGTACGTACAATGACTACTGGAAGCAGCTGTAATAACCATTATTCTTAACTTGTTTGTTATATACATACATACATACATACATACATACATACATATATGCATATATATATTATATAGAAACATAGGTAATGATATATAGAGTGGAAATATATACGGACATGCAAATATATAGACAAGAATAAATGTACACTATCTCACTCGATAGGTGTACAATTCTATGACCCAGTTTTCAGTTGCAAGCATTTTTATGTTTTTCTTTCTTTTGCTAGTTTAGAAACAGGGTGTTGCTTGACAACCTGCTCTGAATGTGTTTGCATTTATGCATATACGTATGCACGTGCATGCATGTGTGTGTAGGTGTGTCAATGTCTGTGTATGTATGTGTGTGTGTGTGTAATTCTGTCTGTTTCTGTAGCTGTCAGTTCATCAATCTAGCTATATACATATATATATATATATATATATATATATATATATATATATATATAAAATCTGGTGGTGTGAGTCATAGCTTAGTCACCCGTATTGTAAACCAGGTAGTTCATAAAAGAATCATACCCATTGACTGGCATAGTCAGCTCCTACAAAGGCAAAGGTGATGCTTTAGATAGAAATAACTACAGGGGTATCAAACTGGTGGATCAAGCGATGAAGGTCCCAGAGAGGATCACAGCCCAACTAATTAGGGAGAGAGTTTGCTTAGATGAGATGCAGTTCAGTTTTGTGCCAGGTAGAAGCACCACTGATGCTATGTTCCTGGTGTGGCAACTGCAGGAGAAATACCTAGCCAAAGACAAACCACTATATTTGGCTTTTGTTAACTTAGTGAAAGCCTTTTACAGGGTCCCCCGATCCCTTATCTGGTGAGCGATGTGGAAACTGGGGATTGATGAGTGGTTAATAAAAGCTGTACAGGCCTTGTACAGATATGCCGTTAGTAAGGTAAGGGTTGGCAATGAGTATAGCGAATAATTCTGGGTAGAAGTAGGGGTTCATCAAGGATCAGCCCTCAACCCCCTCATATTCATCATAATCCTCCAGGCAATAACAGAGGAGTTCAAGACAGGCTGCCTCTGGGAGCTCCTCTATGCTGATGACCTTGATCTTATAGAAGAAATTTCAGGTGTGGAAGCAAGGTTTAGACTCAAAGGGCCTTAGAGTCAATGTTGCAAAAACCAAAGTCCTAGTAAGTAGGAAGGTGAACACATCACAAACGCCTTCAGGTAGATTGCCCTGCTCAATCTGTAGAAAAGGTGTAGGTAGTAACTCCATAAGATGAACCCATATATATATATATGTATATATAGTCAATGAAACATATATCAGAAAAGAAACCCACTCCGAAGAATAGAACAGAAGTTATATAAACAAAAATTTAAATTCTGGTCATAGAGTTACCAAAAGTTTCGTATCTACGAAGGCCACTGCCTTGTAGACAGCTCAGCAGACTCTATACAGACCAAAAAAAATTCTACCACATAGACACGAGGAAATGCTCAGATATTGAGATTTAATAGCTATCGTATAAAAACAATGAGGACAAGATATCTCCCCTGGACCTGAGGATAAAAAACCTTTACAGTCTCATAATAGCCTACCCAGCAAATAGGGGAGATCCTATTTTCCAGTAGGTATCACTTGAAATGGACACTTTTATTGAAAATTTCTTTATGATTAATTGATGTGCCAGGTTTAGCGTAGTTCTAAAGAAGTTTGGTTCTGCCCGCAATGCAGATTTTGCAACGGTCCGGTCACTCTCATTAATATATGGGCCTGGATGTTCTATTATTTTCTACCTGATATCACATGAGGCCCCTCGATCTTTGAGGTCCCCACATATGGCTGGCCAGGGATGTGACAAAATGACTTTCTGGAACTCAGAAGGATAATTAGTGGTTGCAGAAGCAATGTTCGAAAGCTGCATTTGCTGATCTGATATTTTTACAAACTTGGGATGTGGCTATATTCGCACTCCTGATATATCTCTGATAGGCTCCAGGCCTGGGGATGCTGTTGGTCACACCATTTGGCGATGATGCTGCCAGCGTTAGTGTGGGTGTGGCCTGTTATAACATGGTGCGGGGCTGGTCATCATCTATGGTGGTAATATTCGGAAAGCTGGATACCTCCTCTGTGTTACTGGTTTCCTGATTGGTCATCTCTGGGTGTGGCAGTTGTACTGGTGGGTAACATATGATGCAGAGCTGGTCACTCTATATACATCTGACACAGGTCATATAACTTTACACATATGTATACACACACACACACACACACACACACACATATATATATATATATATATATATATATATATATATATATATATATATATTTGTATGGTTTAGATATAGATTCAAGGCTTGAATATGGTACTTATGCGAAGGCACCCGAATATCGCATCCCAAAAGGATGGGTGATTAAAATCAAACAATAAGCAACACGGATTTCAAAAGTGATTGCAGTACGCACGTTTCATGCTACTTCAATTTATTTAAGTAATGTGAGCATTACCTTAAATGCAATATGAAGAGCAATCTTCAGCTGCACGAAAAAATGCAGAAGAAAGACATATTACAAATGTGGCAACATATTACAAATGTGGCAACATATTAAAACCAAGTGGGAGAGAGTATACATAAAATCCAAATGTGAGGAAGAAAATATAAGTCCATCTTGACATAGCAGATATATATATATATATATATATATATATATATATATATATATGTATATATATATAATATATATATATATATATATATATATATATATATATATATATATATATATATATATATATATCATCATCATCATCGTTTAACGTCCGCCTTCCATGCTAGCATGGGTTGGACGATTTGACTGAGGACTGGTGAAACCGGATGGCAACACCAGGCTCCAATCTAATTTGGCAGAGTTTCTACAGCTGGATGCCCTTCCTAACGCCAACCACTCAGAGAGTATAGTGGGTGGTTTTACGTGTCACCCGCACGAAAACGGCCACACTCGAAATGGTGTCTTTTATGTGCCACCCGCACAAGAGCCAGTCCAGGGGCACTGGCAACGATCTCGCTCGAAAACCCTACAAAGGCCAGTCATATATATATATATTTTTCTCGTCTGGCCGTAAAGCCTTTTCTGTTTGTTTTCTTGTCTTGTTTTTTGTCCGCCACTACATTCCTCCATGGCTAGATTTAATTTGTGTATACAAATTTAATTTGCGGTCCATGGGAAGAGCCGTTTTAACGATGCGTCCTGCCCCGCTCTTTGAAACGCCGGGGTTAAAACGGGGGTAGTTGATGAAGTAGAATGTTCTCCATGTGGCTTGTGTGTTTTCTCGTCTACGTTTTGTTTGCAATGTCCTGTACCCAGATATGCACCTATACATACAGGTGGATGTCGGTACACACATACCTGTACGTATATATGCATATACTCATTTACTATTTGTTTATATATATATATATATATATATATATATATATATGTATATATTAATTTATATACGTCTGACACAGATCATCTAATCTTACTAAATGACAAACATTCAATTGTCAAGGTTATGTTTATTCATAAAACTTTATCTCTATTGAAATGTTCTAAATTTTCAATTGTTGAATCTGTATTTTTTAAGTAGCCTCTATATGTTACACTGTTGTTTCTTTATTATTTCAGAATATCAGATGACATTGGAATAGCAGAAGATACATTCTCATTATTTATCATCTTTTAAAGACCAAAATGGAAATATTGTACAGAGCAGATATAGAAGATTGTTTCTATAAATCTATGGTAGAATTCCTCTGTTATTAGCAGGACATCACTGGCTGGAGTGCCTACAAGATGAGTCTGTTTACAGATTACTTGGATAAATTTATTAAAGTGTTTTGGGACAAAAGTAACATTGGATAAAAATACAACAGTCAAAATATTTGTAAACGAAAGAGTATAAAAGCAAAAAAAGCAAAAAAAAAAAATATATATATTGTGATTTGAGAAGAAAAATAATGGAAAAAAGCGAGAAACTAAAGGAGCTGACTTTTCCTGAAGATAGGGAAAAGGAGAGACAAAAATTATCACATGACTGTAAAATGTCATTCTCTAAAAGATGTAACTTGACTAAACACAAACGTTTCCATACAGGAGAGAAGCCATTTCACTGTGATAACTGTGATAACTCATTTTCTGCGAGTGGCGACTTAACTAGACACAAACGTATTCATACAGGAAAGAAGCCATATCATTGTGATACCTGCAGTAGGTTGTTCTTGAAAATTATTGCTTTAACTTCTCACAAACGTATTCATGCAGAAGAAAGGCTGTTTCACTGTGGTACCTGCGGTAAGATATTCTCTCAAAGTAATGATTTAACTAAACACATGCGTATTCATACACAAGAAAAACTTTTCCACTGTGATGTTTGTGGCAAGCGATTCTCTCAAAGTAATAACTTGACTATACACATACATATTCATACAGGAGAGAAACCATATCATTGTGATATCTGTGGTAGGTCGTTCTTTAAAAGTAGTGCCATTGACTTTTCAACAAGGTATTCGTACAGGAGAAAAGCCCTTTCACTGCGATATCTGTGGTAAGTCCTTCTCTCAAAGTAGCGACTTAACTAGACACAAACGTGTTCATACAGGAGAGAAACCATATCACTGTGATATCTGTGGTAGGTCGTTCTTTAAAAGTAGTGCCATTGACTTTTCAACAAGGTATTCGTACAGGAGAAAAGCCCTTTCACTGCGATATCTGTGGTAAGTCCTTCTCTCAAAGTAGCGACTTAACTAGACACAAACGTGTTCATACAGGAGAGAAACCATATCACTGTGATATCTGTGGTAGGTCGTTCTTTAAAAGTAGTGCCATTGACTTTTCAACAAGGTATTCGTACAGGATAAAAGCCCTTTCACTGCGATATCTGTGGTAAGTCCTTTTCTCAAAGTAGCGACTTAACTAGACACAAACGTGTTCATACAGGAGAGAAACCATATCACTGTGATATCTGTGGTAGGTCGTTCTTTAAAAGTAGTGCCATTGACTTTTCAACAAGGTATTCGTACAGGAGAAAAGCCCTTTCACTGCGATATCTGTGGTAAGTCCTTCTCTCAAAGTAGCGACTTAACTAGACACAAACGTGTTCATACAGGAGAGAAACCATATCACTGTGATATCTGTGGTAGGTCGTTCTTTAAAAGTAGTGCCATTGACTTTTCAACAAGGTATTTGTACAGGAGAAAAGCCCTTTCACTGCGATATCTGTGGTAAGTCCTTCTCTCAAAGTAGCGACTTAACTAGACACAAACGTGTTCATAAACCCCAGCGGGTATTGAACTTGCTTTCAACATGTTGCGAGCATTCCATCCAGCGTCGTTACCCACACGGCCATCAAGACAGCTTTGAAAATGTATTTAAAAATAAGATACTTAAAGCTATCCAAGCAAAAGCTCAGTCATAAAAACAGCTTTACCGATCTCCTTTTTTTATTTTTTTTTCTAATTTTTCTTAAAACTTCCAAAACAAAGTAAATTTCATTTTAGGAAGAATTTCTAATTAAAACTGAAATACTTAAAACCTCAACAAACCAAAAAGCTTCTTTCTTCTTTCTCTCACCTTTCTTCTATTTTTATTATTTACACTCTGCTACGGCAACACACCTGTTTCTGTCTCTTACCTTTCATTACCTGGCACAAGATAACTTCCTCCAAAGTCCCCTCTTCCTTCTCAAATGATGAATGTTTAGTGAATCTAATCAAAAACAAAATTGCTACAAATATCATTTTTTTTTTTTTTTCGAAAGTGGTGTCCTTCGATGTGTTGATATACGAGGAGGTGCCGGCACCTGGCCTTCTCTTAGCCTTCACCCGACTAGCATATATATTTATCTCATTGACAACGATAGAATGGCATAACTACAGGGTTTTACCCCCCCCCCCCGACTTTGGGAGGTCATAACTTTCAGAAAAATGAATTTTTTCCCCCACCCCCATTCCAAAAAACTTTCACCAGAAATTTTTGTATATTCTGATTCTACATAGTTAATACTATATGCGTAGAAAATTTCATTAAAAAAAATTCATTTTTCTGAAAGTTATGACTTCTCAAAGTCTGGGGGGTAAAACCCTGTAGTTATGCCGATAGAATTTTGTCTTTAAAGAAGCGACAAAAGAGTTGCCCCTCAGAAATGCCATCAGGTATCTCCTTGTGTCCAGTATTTTCCTGAAAATCAACCAGCCATAGATGATAGTATCTGCTCGGTTACATCATTCTCTGCATTACTATAAACATCATGACCGTTCCTTCTGACCATTTCACCACTGATATGTACCTGAGTAAATTATCATTGTGTTAGCTACTTTCTGAACAAGTCATCCGTAGATTTCTACCGAAGCAGCAAACAGGCAATGAAGGCAAATGAAGCCCTCACCAGAAAACTTGTTATGCTAAAAATAACAGCTAATATTATTATCATGTATATGCCAATATATATATATGTGTGTGTGTATGTATATATATGTATATATATTAATATATGTATTTATTTATTTATTTATGGGTTTCAGCCAAGTGGCTGTGGTCATGCTGGAGCACCATCGTGATTTTCTGCCTTTATGCTTTGCTCTCTTCACGTTCCTTGCATGGCTCTTCTCCTGCACCTGATATAGTCCAATCAAGAGTTTTGATGGCACATCTGGTGTATAAGAGAATTTGACATCGCTGCCCTAAACTGTGTCTCATTTCGAGCCATTGGTTCGTCTGGTATCGTGGAGAGGAAAGCGTCGAATTTTGTCTTGAAGACCTCCACATCCGTGTCTTGCAGGTCTCTCAAATGTTTTGGCAGGGCATTGAAGAGCTGAGGTCCTCTGAATCCGAGGCTGCTGCAGTATCTTGTTCTTATGTGAGATGCAGTGGACGGCACCTTTGGCACCATGTAGTGGCGACCCGTGCGGGCATTCCTGTAGTACTTGATGCCAAAGTTCGGCACCAGTCCTTCCAGTATTTTCCATATGTATATTATTACATATCTCTCCCGCCTGCGTTCCAGGGAGTAGAGACCTAGTGCCTGCAGTAGCTCCCTGTAGTTCATCTGCTGGACTGTGGCGATCTTTTTTGTATAGTGCCTCTGAATTGCCTCGAGTTCTGCTGTCCGTTTGACACTGTGTGGTGACCACAACTGAAAGCAATAGTCTAGGCGGCTCAGGACAAATGTCTTCCATAGAGTCAACACGACTTTTTGATCCCTTGTACGGAATGTCCTCAGTATCCACCCCGCCAGCTGTCTGCACTTTGCTGTCAACTTGACAATGTGCATGTGAAATGATGCATCACTACACATGTTGATGCCCAGGTCTCTCACGGCTTGTGGTTCTGGGATTGCAGTACCTCCAGGTTCTGTGTATGCCAGTTGGGAGGCACTTGTGGCCTTGTAGCGCAGGTTATACCAAGGTTTCGCAGCTTGTGACATATCAAGCCATGATCAACTTTGTCAAAGGCTTTTGCAAAGTCGAGATATATCACATCAACATTTGAATGGTCAAGTAGCTGCTTCAGGACCCAGTCATAATGCTGCAGGAGCTGCGTGAGGCAGCTTCTACCTGGACGGAAACCATGCTGGGTCTCATTCAGCAAGTCATTTTCTTCTAGGGACGCAATCAATCTCTTTCTGACAATTCGTTCCATGACTTTGCTAATATGTGAAGTCAGAGAGATGGGCCTGTAGTTCCCAGCCTCTGCTCTGCTTCCGCCTTTATGGATAGGACATATGGTGCCTTCCTTCAGCTTTTTGGGAAGTTTACCATTTGCAAGGAAACTCTGGAAGAGTATCTGGAGTGGTCCTGCTAATTCTTGTTTACACGACTTTAAGAGGACAGCCGGGAAACCATCGGGGCCAGTTGCCGAATTTAAGCTCATTTCATTTATGGCAGCTATTACATCTTCCTCTTCAATGTCAATGTAGGTAATGGATGCAGTCTTTTTCTGCTGAGTGCTATTGTCAAAGAAATCAGCTGGGTTCTTTATCTGCATGTGACTCAGAGGAGAAGTGAAGACACTCTTGAATTGTGCACTGAGCACTTCACTTATCCATGTGGGATCCGCAGTCAGTGAGCCATTAGGCAGGAATAGGGGTCCTATCTTATACTGTACCGTAGCAGTCTCTTTTGCAAATCTATAGAAAGCCTTGGGGTTTGTTTTTATGCTTTCTACTGCTCTCTTCTCCTTCTCTGCTCTCTCTTTTTCACGGGAGAGTTTAATCTTGTTTTCTATTTCTAACAGTTTTAATTTAGCCCTTTTCCTATTTAACTGGTTTGAGACCTTTGTTCTGTGTCTCATAAGGATTTTCCTGTCTCTAGGGATTCTATTGGCATGTTTGCTGGTCTTTCTATATGGCACGTATTTGGTGCATATGCCTTGTATAGTTGACATAAAATGACTTAGTTTGAGGTCATTGTCTTGTATAGAAAGGCTGTCATGCCAGTTTTGATTTCGAATCTCTCTGCGAATTGACTTCCAGTCTGCCCTGTGGAAATTCAGGTTGGATATTGCTTGAGTCCTCCTGGTGGGGTGGGTGTCAGTGGGTTGCCTAGGACCATACATAGTTAATTCTATAATGTTATGATCTGAGAGAGATGTGGGCGTTATTTTCACATTATGGATTAGGCTCACATTGTTTGTGAAGCAGAGATCTAAAATATTGCTTCCTCTGGTTGGTTGGAGTATCACTTGTTCCATGAACAGCATGTTGGATAGTTCTAGCAATGATTTTGCCTGGCTTTGTTCATGCAGTGACATCCCAGAGAGGATGTGACCTTCAGGCCATTTAACATTTGGGAGGTTAAAGTCACCTAGGAAAAGTATATTGATGTGTTGGTCCAGATTTGTCAAGACCTCTTCTATGCGTCTGAGGCTGTCCTCAAATTTACCCTCCTGCTTTGCGGTATTTGGTGGACGGTATGTTGAGCATACAACTACATCAATCTGTTTTATGTGTACTATTAAAGTATCACAGATAGAGTTTGAGTGTGATAGGAGTAGTAGGGGTGTGACATCTTCTCGGATGTACATTGCAACTCCCCCATGACTTCTATCCCTCCTGTCTGTTCGGAGCACGGCATACTCTGGTATGTTTATCTCCGCATCTGCTATATTAGGTGTTAGATGCGTTTCAGTAAGCACCATGCATATTGCTTGATTGCATGTAACTAGGTCTTTCAAGTATAGAAACTTGTCTTTGCCGCCTGTTCGTAATAGGCCCCGGATATTCAGTAGGAATATGGGTGTGATATCTGTGCAGGGGTTCCTGGTGTTAGCGGTGGCCATCCCTGATCCACCATCTGTGGTGGTCTTGGATAATGGTTCATGTGGTGTTGACTCTGCACCCTCTGCATCCAAGTTAACTGATGCACCATTTTCTGGGCCATGCTTAAAAAAGCTTGCTGGTCAGCTGCTGCAGTTCGTACAGCCCCTGCATACAGCCTCTTGCTGGGAGCAGAAGGAATATACGGACTTCTCTCTTTGTGAGTCCTGTTGGTATTCGGTGGATTATGTGTATGTAGGGTTAAGCTTTCTGGTCTCCCACTTATTTTGTTTTAAGTGGTTATCTACCTTGTTTAGCTGGTGGTGTTTGGGGTGGGCAAATTTGCAGTTTCGCCCCTTTTCCCCGTGCCAGCAGGTACCATTTAGGTAGAATTTACAGATCTGTTTCTTTTTCTTTTTCTCTGTATGACGTGCTTGGGCTTGAAGCCTGTTTGTGTTTGTGTTCACCGTCTTCTTGTCTGCTCTCCTGTCTCTGTCGTTTGGTGTGGTGCTGCGTTGGCTGTATTCACCATGGCCATTGCAGCCCTCAGCAGTGGCTGTGGCTACAGCACTGGTGGCATTTGCCTTGTCTCGGTGGTCCGTCTGGTCCTCTTGAGCCTGAGCACAGTGTGCAGGGTCTTCATGTATATATATATGTGTGTCTGTGTTTGTTCCCCCCCCCCTGCCATTGGTGTTGGTGTGTTTATGTCTCCGTAAATAACTCATCAAGGCTTTGCCCCAGCATGGCTACAGTCAAATGATTGAAACAAGTAAAACATATATAGCAGTTCAGTAAAAGAGACCAATAGAACAAGTCCCAGGCTTACAAAGAATAAGTCCTGGGGTTGATTTGTGCAACTAAAGGCAGTGCTCCAGCATGGCTGCACCATCTGAACATGGCTGATGCCAGCACCCACTGACTGTCTCCCGTACCAGAGGCACGTAAAAAGCACTATCCAAAAGTGGTCAATGCCAGGTCCGCCTGACTGGCTCCTGTACTGGTGGCATGTAAAAAGCACCGACCGAACGTAGCCAATGCCAGTACCCCCAATTAGTCCCCATGCCGGTGGCACATAAAAAGTACTATCTGAATGTGATTGTTGCCAGGCCTGCCTGCCTGGCCCCTGTGCTGATGGCACGTAAAAAGCACCCACCACACACTCTCGGAGTGTTTGGCGTTAGGAAAGGCATCCAACTGTAGAAACATTGTCAGATCAGATTGGAGCCTTGCAACCCATGCCAGCACGGACAACAGATATTAAATGGTGATGATAATGGTTTATATATATATAAACAATGAGCTTCTTTCAGTTTCCATCTTCCAAATCCACTCACAAGGATTTGGTCGGCCCAGGGTTATAATAGAAAAGACTTGCTCAAGGTGCCATGCAGTGGGACTGAACCCAGAACCATGTAGTTGGGAATTAAGCTTCTTACCACACAGCCACACCTATTGGTTTTAACACTTTCATAACAAAATTCATGCAAAACAAATTCAAAATCTGGAAAAAATTGCTTTTATTACAAACAAAGAAAAAAAATGTCACAGGTAAGTTACCTGAGATGTGGTGACATAAACTATAGAGTTGGGAGGCTGTTATCACACTGTTCTATCTCCATTTCTGTATGAATATCTATATACAGTTGTAGAGAGTGTTCCTTATAGCTTCATTATTGCCAGGGAAAATGCCCACAACACAAACACCAATTTAGGAGGAGGCAAAAAAAATGCTTATTGTTCTTATGAATTGTCACATTGATAGTCACACATCTATATGAATAGATACACATTTAGTTAACCCTTTAGCATTTAAACCAGCCATATCTGGCCCAAATATTCTACCTATTTTAAGTTTAAAGTAGCCAGACTCAGCCTCTTACACCTACCCGACAATGTCATTTTGAAAATACACAATCACATCATCAAAATTTGAAAGCTGTGAGTTAATGGAGGACACTCAACCGTAAAGAATCATGCCAAAACAAACACAGAAGTCTGGTGTAGTTTTCTGCCCGGCCAGCTCTTTATCAAATCGGACAACCCATGCCAGCATGGAAAGCGGACGTTAAACGATGATAATGATTGGAATATCTGTTCTTTATCACGTGCTGTTAATCTTTAAAAGATGATAAATCCGAGGTAATATATAATTCTTGAATAACAAAGTCATCCAATACCCTGAAATAACAGAGAAACAGCATCAGCTACAGAAGTTACTTAAACAATTGATATTTGAGATTGAGAACTTAACTATTATACATTCCTATACGGATTTAGCTGTAGTTATAAAAATTTATCTGAACAACTGAAATTTCGTTTTAAATTTTTGTTATTAAAATTACATTCCACAACTTTGTGTAATATCGACATATTTACAGACATCTACACCTCCATAATGTGTAAAATTACGCGTTACATTACAGAGTAGACGATAACATATTTTCAAAAATTGAAAGGGGTAATTTGAGGTAAATTTGGGTGCTGTCTCAAGCTGGTGAAGCAACCTTATAGCGGCTTCACAGAGATTTTGTAGCCAGAAGACAGTGCTGCCTGAGCAGACGAACCATCAAAAAAGGGGTTGTCTTCTGTGTTGCTACAAATTCTATGACAGGCGAAAACATTATAAAGAAAAAAAGGTACCAGTTGAGTATTGGGGTCGATGTAATTGACTTACCCACTGTCCCAAACTTCAGGCCTTGATCCTATAGTAGAAACGATGGATCTTTTTTAAAACGGGGGCCACATTTTTCATTAACGAAACACTTTGAAACTTGGAACACTGGTAGAATGTGTCATATAAAGCATCTTTTTCTCTTAGTCTTCTTTAAAAAAAAAGAAATCCATAAATTATTCCATGTTAAAGTTGTCGTATTTCTGTAATTTCAACCAATCACTGACGTCCATTCAGCCGATATACATTAAGTGCCGACTACATAAACAAACGATTCTGAAACAATTAACCCTAACCCTAACCCTAACCCTAACCCTAACCCTACGGTTAGGGTTAGGGTTAGGGTTAAAGCAAATTTAAAATGAAAAAAGCAAATAAAACGAAGAATCGTTTGTTTATGAAGTCGGCACTTAATGTATATCCACTGAATGGACGTCAGTGATTGGTTGAAATTATCGAAATAAGACAATTTTTTACATGAAATAAATTCGAATACAAAAATATTTTTCTGTTCTATAACACAAAATAGATAAGTATACGAAGTTTGAAAGTCTTTCCGTACCAAAAACACTACGTAAAACATTAATGAAAAATGTGGCCCCCGTTTTAAAAAAGATCCGAAACGATTATTATTATTCTTTTATAGATTAAGAATCCCCTTCATTTAATAATGATGATTTACGGCAAAGAATTCATCTAAGAGTTACGCAGGCGCATTAAAATCATTTCTATTCATTAAACTTAGACACACGTACCTGGTGCCCGAATTTCTCTTAATTAACTCCCAAACACATTTATGATACATTTCTCTACCACCTGATGCACTTCTAACAACACGGTCCTTTATAAAACCATTTCCGTAAGTATTAAACAATGAAAGCATTTAATTTTTTAATACTTTGTGTCTCAGATGTCCTGTCATTTGTTCGACATTTGGCTGCTATTTCTAGGGTCCAGATGGACTATATGTAATCTGAACCTTTCCCTCCTTATTTTATTATTTTTTTTTACGGAATCCCACGTTTTAAGCTATGGAGATTCCGATTCTGAAAATTTTTTTTCCAAAAACTCAATTTCAAAATTTCGATTCCCCCCCCCCCCCTAGGTTTTTATATAGATCCACAGGGTAAACCTAACCCTAACTCAAACCCTAACCCTAACCCTGACCCTAACCCTAACACTAACCCTGACTCTAACCCTAACCCTAAACCTAACACTAGTTTTGTGAGATTTGGCTGTTATTTCTAGCATGTAAATAGCCTGCTTGGTGGGGGGGGGGGTGAAATTAAAAAAAAATTTTTTTTTCAGAATCGGAATCTCAGCCTAAAACGTGGGATTCCGTAAAAAAATTAATAAATAAGGGGGGGAAAGGTTCAGATTACATATAGTCCGTCTGTACCAAACAGAACAATTATACTCTTGTTTCAGTCATGTGACTGCGGCCATGCTGGAGCACCGCCTATAGTCGAGCAAATCGAACCCAGGACTTATTCTTTGTAAGCCTAGTACTTATTCTATCGGTCTCTTTTCACCGAACCTCTATGTTACGGGGACGTAAACACACCAGCCACAAGTCATCCGTAGATTTCTACCGAAGCAACAAACAGGCAATGAAGGCAAATGAAGCCCTCACCAGAAAACTTGTTATGCTAAAAATAACAGCACTGTCATGGTATTAGCTGTCAGAAGTGAAAGTAGAACTGACAAGGAACGTTACTGCTGGTTTGAGTTGATTCTTTGGCTACTGACAGCTAATACCATGACTGGCCGGAGCTATCTATCTGTCTGTCTGTCTGTCTATCTCACTATCTCTCTCTCTATATATATATCTATCTATCTATCACTCGTTCACCTCTGTTTGTGTCCGTAGAATTTATCAAATTAGAAAACGCAAATTTAATATAAAAACATATTTCCTGAAATTGCAAATTATTTAAAATATAAAAATATAATTTTCAACAGAGAGAATTTATCAAAATAGAAAACAAATGAAGTTTGAAGCTTAAAAATAATAGGATCGACCACTCACGACTAGCTAGCGCGGACGCGCGACTGCGTGTTCGGGACCACTCTGCTTCAGTAGTACCCTTATACTCTGTGTGTTTTCAAACGCATGGATATAGGTGTCGAATTTGTTCCAATAACTTTCGAGTGATAGATAGATAGAGAGAGAGACAGACATATAGCTCGCTCCGGCCAGTCATGGTATTAGCTGTCAGTAGCCAAAGAATCAACTCAAACCAGCAGTAACGTTCCTTGTCAGATTTTTCTACTTTCACTTCTGACAGCTAATACCATGACAGTGCCAAAATAACAGCTAATACCATGACAGTGCCAAAATAACAGCTAAAGGTCTGGTACACAGAAATATGTTATTAAGACGACTTATCTATTGCATACGATTCTTTTATTTCACTTTAAGTAAATTCCCAGGTAAACGTTTCTAACAGAAAGACAGAAGACACTAGAAGCAAAAATAAGGAATATACACGCACAGTTAAATATAGTGTGTTAAGAAGCCTGCTTCCCGACCACATGGTTCCAGGTTCAGTCCCACTGCAGCGCACCTTGGGCAGGTGTGTTCTACTGTGGCGTCAGGCCGACTAAGGCCTTGTGAGTGGATTTGGTAGACGGAAACTGAAAGAAGCTTGTCGTGTATATATATATATATATATATATATATATATATATATATATATATATATATATATATGTATATATATGTATATATATGTATATATATATATATATATATATATATGTATATATATATATATATATGTATATATATATATATATATATATGTATATATATATATGTATGTATGTATATATATGTATGTATGTATATATATGTATGTATGTATATATATGTATGTATATATATATATATATGTATATATATGTATGTATGTATATATATGTATGTATGTATATATATGTATGTATATATGTATATGTATATATATATATGTATATATATATATATATATATATATATATATATATATATATATATATATATATGTATATATATGTATATGTATATGTATATATATAGTTTTAGGGAAATGAACCAAGCTTCATGAACTCATCGATGAAAATCCACTGTCACATATAGTAAAATTAATAATTAAAAGCACAATAGATAAGTATAATATAATACAAAGTAAATATCATAAGATAAAGATAATAAAATGACTACTAATTGATTTTAATTGAGTTTTTACCTGTAATTTTGGATTTTATCCCTAATATTATTATTATGTATATGTATATATATATATGTGTCTGTGTATGTATATATATTAATATATGTATATATATATGTGTCTGTGTTTGTCCCCCCCCTGCCATCGGTGTTGGTGTGTTTATGTCCCCGCCCCCACAGAGCTAAACTGGTACTTATCTCATTGACCTCGAAAGAATGGGAGGCGAAGTCGGCCTCAGCGGAATTTGAATTGAGAACAGATGAAATGCCGCTAAGCATTTTGTGCCCAGCATGCTAACCATTCTGCCATCTCGTTGTCTTAATAATAATAATAATAATAATAATAATAATAATAATAATAATAATAATAATAGGAGAGTATTGTAGTTCGCTTGAAGCATTGTGTATTGTTTGTAAAGAATAAAAAGTTTAGGAAGGTATAACAATGCAATATAGAACAAAA
>NC_142957.1:7988085-8015585 GCF_046866305.1 Octopus bimaculoides | reverse complement strand
ACTGAAACAAGTGAAAGAGTAAAAGAGTATATGTACACCACACACATCCAAGTATATGGGTATATATATACACATGAATATATACATATTTATGTATATACACCGATTGACATTCATGTATATAATGACCATATAAATAGCCTTTCACAGATTTTAGGCGAGACTGTTCCCAGTGATGTGTATGTGTATGTGTGTGTCTGTATGTGTGTATGTGTGTGTCTGTATGTGTGTATGTGTGTGTCTGTATGTGTGTATGTGTGTGTCTGTATGTGTGTCTGTGAGTTGAGAAACTAGGACAGGTTCAGGACCTGCTAGCTCTGACATTTAGAATCTCTGTCATTATCCTTCTCTCTCTCTCTCTCTCTCTCTCTCTCTCTCTCTCTCTCTCTCTCTCTCATGCACACACACACACACACACACGAGAAAATGAGATATGGAGTGAGGTTAGACAGATAGAGAAAATATGTATAGATAGATGAGTGGATAGATAGATAGATAGCTAACAAGATAGATTGACTGAAAGAATAATGGATAGATCAATAGAGAGGCAAACATTTAGATAGAAGATAGAGGGCGATAAAAAGATTGATATATATATATATATATATATATATATATATATATATATATATACTCTTGTTTCAGTCTTTGTAAGCCTGGTACTTATTCTATCAGTCTCTTTTGCCGAACTGCTAAGTTACGGGGGCATAAACAAATATATACTCACACATATCTGTCTGTCTATCTATCTATTTATCCATTTATCTATCTATTTATCCATCTATGTATCTGTCTATCTATCTATCTATCTATCTATCTATCTATCTATCTATCTATCTATCTATCTGTCTATCTATGAATTTAACAATCCATCTATCTCTCTCAATGTCTGTCTGTCTATCTATCTATTTATCTATCTATCTACCTATCTATCTCTCTATCTCTCTAACTATGCACACACGCACACACACACACACACACACACACACTTACACACACATATCTAGATAGATAGACAGCGAGAGAGACAGTGAGGGAGAAAGAGAGAGAAAAAAAAAGAGAAAGTGGTGTATAGATATACAGATAGATAGATAGATGAAGAAAGAGAGTTGTGGAGGAGAGAGGGAGAGAAATGATAAATGATTTCAGGTCACATTCCTCCTCTGTTTTCTGTTCTTAAACTCAGCTTTCAAAGGCCTGAAAGGCGTGTTTTTCTGGCCAAAGTGTTATCATGCTGAACATCAGGCCATACCTAATGGTAGGTGTAGGATTTCCGACATTCAATTTACATTGCTGTTATTGGCACAGCTTGAAGAAAGGAAACTTGATTGATTGCAGCTACTTGAAGAAAACTGTATACATACATATATATATATATATACATACATATATATATGGTGAGAGGGATAACTCCCTTGGCAAACAGGACACAGTCGTGTGTCGATAAGCCAGCTGGAGGAGATGTCCTCCTGGGGCTAAAAGCAACAGTAACATCCACCCCTAGGGGTCAGCCACACTTAAGTGGCAATATACTACACTTTATCGTGCAGTTACTGTTAATACTTCATTTAGAGAATTAACATTGCTTGTTTTCACCTTTTCAATATCAGTGAAGAATGTCACTGGAAAAGAAGATATAAGATTTTGCCAGGTTTTTCTCTCTCACCAAGGTCATCAGCTGTCGAACGCCGAAGAAGGGAAATAACCCTGAAATCCGGATACGTTCGTGCTGCTGGTCGTGGTGAGAGGGATAACTCCCTTGGCAAACAGGACACAGTCGTGTGTCGATAAGCCAGCTGGAGGAGATGTCCTCCTGGGGCTAAAAGCAACAGTAACATCCACCCCTAGGGGTCAGCCACACTTAAGTGGCAATATACTACACTTTATCGTGCAGTTACTGTTAATACTTCATTTAGAGAATTAACATTGCTTGTTTTCACCTTTTCAATATCAGTGAAGAATGTCACTGGAAAAGAAGATATAAGATTTTGCCAGGTTTTTCTCTCTCACCAAGGTCATCAGCTGTCGAACGCCGAAGAAGGGAAATAACCCTGAAATCCGGATACGTTCGTGCTGCTGGTCGTGGTGAGAGGGATAACTCCCTTGGCAAACAGGACACAGTCGTGTGTCGATAAGCCAGCTGGAGGAGATGTCCTCCTGGGGCTAAAAGCAACAGTAACATCCACCCCTAGGGGTCAGCCACACTTAAGTGGCAATATACTACACTTTATATATATATATATATATATATACTCTTTTACTCTTGTACTTGTTTCAGTCATTTGACTGTGGCCATGCTGGAGCATCGCCTTTTTAGTCGAGCAAATCGACCCCAGGACTTATTCTTTGTAAGCCGAGTACTTATTCTATCGGCCTCTCTTGCCAAACTGCTAAGTTACGGGGACGTAAACACACCAGCGTCGGTTGTGAAGCGATGTTGGGGGAGACAAACACAGACAAACATACACACACACACACATAAAATATATATATACGACGGGCTTCTTTCAGTTTCCGTCTACCAAATCCACTCACAAAGCTTTGGTTGGCCTGAGGCTATAGTTGAAGACACTTGCCCAAGGTGTCATGCAGTGGGACTGAACCCGGAACCATGTAGTTCGTAAGCAAGCTACTTACCACACAGCCACTCCTATGCCTATATATATATATATATAGGCAGTTCAGCAAAAGAGACTGGTAGAATAAGTACTAGACTTGCAAAGAATAAGTCCTGGGGTTGATTTGCTTGACTAAAGGCGGTGCTCCAGCATGGCCGCAGTCAAATGACTGAAACAAATAAAAGGATATATATACGTATATATATGTGTGTGTGTGTATATATATATATATATCGTCGTCGTTTAATCTCCACTGAGGACTGGTGAAACCAGATGGCTACACCAGGCTCCAACATATATACGTACATACATATATGTACATATATACATAAATATATATACTAGACTTACTACCCAGCATTGCCCGGGAAATTATTCACGGAATTGTTTGCCAGTTTGTAGAATGGGAATTCTTGGTACTTAAGCATGTATATATATTTAACCTAACTTCTGAACTTATTTAATTGGAACTTTCCAAACAATAGCAATCAATTTTAATGAGTA
Source organism: Octopus bimaculoides (assembly GCF_046866305.1). Classification (NCBI taxonomy): domain Eukaryota; kingdom Metazoa; phylum Mollusca; class Cephalopoda; order Octopoda; family Octopodidae; genus Octopus; species Octopus bimaculoides. Next base: position 8,012,463 of record NC_142957.1, on the reverse strand, counting down.
GAAGCTGTTTTTTAATAAGCTTCATCCGGAAAATCATGTTACTTTTGTTTCAAAATGAAAGAGTGAAATATGTGTGAATGTGTATATGAAATGGACATGCGTGTGTGTGTTTGAGTGAGTGTGTGTGTGAGAGAGAGAGAGAGAGAGAGAGTGCCACTTATACATGAGAATTATACTTATACACACGGTCATTCACCCCCTCTCCCTCTCACACAAACAGATGCACACATACATACAAAAATGATGTACACATAGGCGTAGGAGTGGCTGTGTGGTAAGTAGCTTGCTTACCAACCACATGGTTCTGGGTTCAGTCCCACTGCGTGGCACCTTCGGCAAGTGTTTTCTACTATAGCCTCGGGCCGACCAAAGCCTTATGAGTGTATTTGGTAGACGGAAACTGAAAGAAGCCCGTCGTAGTAAATGAGTATATGCCTATATATGTACAGGTATGTGCATACCGACATCCACCTGTATGTATAGGTGCACATCTGGGTACAGGACATTGCAAACAAAACGTAGACGAGAAAACACACAAGCCACATAGAGAACATTCTTCTTCATCAGCTACCCCCGTTTCAACACCGGCGTTTCGAAGAGGTGGGCAGGGTTAGGGTTGGGGTTAGGGTTAGGGTGATGTGTGTGTGTGTGTGTATGTGTATATGGTTGTGTGTCCGTGTTTGTCCCCCCCCCAACATCGCTTGACAACCGATGCTGGTCATTCGTGGCCTTTTTTTTTGTCTGTCAAGTTACCAGATGTCCTTACAGTTTTGGGAAGTTACACTTGAGACTGTTTGATCTGGTTACACCCCAAAATGTCTAGGCTAAGTGATTTTTGTAAGAAAGTTAGCGAATCTATATGACAGCAAAGGCAAAAACTGGAATACATGGTACACAGTTACAAATACAAGCAACAATAATATAACAACAGGTGTCTTTCAACTGACAACGAATTAAATTGAGCTGGCATGTTGTGCTTCTATTCCGTTTTTCTGTTTTCAAAGTGACACACACAACCACTGATTTTTGACTGGCCATACTTCAAATTATTCTTTAGCACGAGAGTTATTTCCCTTCAAAAATCCATACGAGTTATATCCCTGATTCCGCAAGTTTTGTCAATGATCAGGTCGCAGCCCCAAAGCAACGAAAACATTTTGGCAAATTAAATTTGGCACTGTCAGAAGTGAAAGTAGAAAAATCTGACAAGGAACGTTACTGCTGGTTTGAGTTGATTCTTTGGCTACTGACAGCTAATACCATGACTGGCCGGAGCGAGCTATCTGTCTGTCTGTCTGTCTGTCTGTCTGTCTCTCTCTCTCTCTCTCTCTCTATCTATCTATCTATCTGTCACTCGAAAGTTATTGGAACAAATTTGACGGCACTGTCATGGTATTAGCTGTCAGAATTGAAAGTAGAACTGACAAGGAACGTTACTGCTGGTTTGAGTTGATTCTTTGGCTACTGACTAGCCGGAGCTATCTATCTGTCTGTCTATCTCACTATCTCTCTCTCTATATCTATCTATCTATCTATCTATCTATCTATCTATCTATCTATCTATCTATCACTCGTTCACCTCTGTTTGTGTCCGTAGAATTTATCAAATTAGAAAACGCAAATTTAATATAAAAATATATTTTCTGAAATTGCAAATTATTTAAAATATAAAAATATAATTTTCAACAGAGAGAATTTATCAAAATAGAAAACAAATGAAGTTTGAAGTTTTAAAATAATAGGATAACGCATGGATATAGGTGTCAAATTTGTTCCAATAACTTTCGAGTGATAGATAGATAGATAGATAGAGAGAGAGAGAAACAGAGAGAGAGAGACAGACAGACAGATAGCTCGCTCCGGCCAGTCATTGTATTAGCTGTCAGTAGCCAAAGAATCAACTCAAACCAGCAGTAACGTTCCTTGTCAGATTTTTCTACTTTCACTTCTGACAGCTAATACCATGACAGTGCCTTTATTTATAAAGTTTAAACTACGGAAACAAACGAAGGTGGACGAGTGATAGATAGAGAGAGAGAGAGAGACAGACAGACAGACAGATAGCTCCGGCCAGTCAGTAGCCAAAGATACAGATTTCAACTTAAACCAGCGGCGACATTCCTTGTTTGGATTTTTCTACTTTCATTTCTGACAGCTAATACCACGACAGTGCCCAGCAGGGTTCGCCACCATCCCCGGCCGGAGCCTCGTGGAACTTTAGGTGCTTTCGCTCAATAAACACTCACAACGCCCGGTCTAGGAATCGAAACCGCGATCCTATGACCGCGAGTCCGCTACCCTAACCAATGGGCCACTGCGCCTCCAATGATTTCATATACAGTAAAATATAATCAGGAAGGCTGAAGAGTTACTAAATCAAGGGGACATAACTAGCCACTAGTCTCGACCCTTATTTATCTGTTTACCATGGAAGGTCTTTTAAACGTAAGTCATCTCTACCCTTTTATTTTTCTCTTTATGTATCTTATTTTTCTCTTTATGTATCTTATATCCTGCCTAAGTCTATCTTAGAATCTATCACAGATATTCGCAACTATTAACTCGACCGTCTTTTCAAGTTACCGATTCTAAAATCCCTCCAGAAATCGTTCACCACGCTTACTTTTTCGCGGGCTTTAAACCCCTTTCCCCGGCTGGGATTTAAAATTAAAAAAAACATTTATTTATTCAAAATATTTACAGGGTTCCTCTGAGAAAATATAACTTCCTTTGTTTTAAACAGTTTAATAATTTTCATTTTATTCTCTACAATATTTGGTTGAGGAAGGATAATGTGTTTTTTAGATTAAAACATTTTATATATTATAGTCGTAGAAGTGGCACCTTGGGCACGTGTTTTCTACTATAGCCTCGGGCCGATCAAAGCCTTGTGAGTGGATTTGGTTGACGGAAACTGAAAGAAGCCCGTCGTATATATGTATATATGTGTGTTTGTGTGTCTGTGTTTGTCCCCCCAGCATCGCTTGACAACCGATGCTGGTGTGTTTACGTCCCCGTAACCTAGCGGTTCGGCAAAAAGAACCGATAGAATAAGTACAAGGCTAACAAAGAATAAGTCCTGGGGTCGATTTGCTCGACTAAAGGTGGTGCTCCAGCATGGCCGCAGTCAAATGACTGAGACAAGTTAGAGTTAAAGGGTTATTGCACTGACTAACAACGTGGGGGAGATTTTGCCATTGTTTCTAGCACGTGCGGCGACCACCTTCGTTTCTTAGTTTAATTGACATACTAATTTGTCTTGAACACCACATTAATGACTGACAAAATTATTTCATTAAATTCTTCACTGTTTTCAAAACTTAATTAAATACAGAGGTCCCGATCTATCTACGTAACGATCTAAAAGGGAGAATTAGTTTTAGGGTTACACATCCACACAGCGTACATTTAAAATGTTTTGTATGTAACACCTGTACTTATGTAGTACCGTTAAGGGATCTCTGTATTTAAGTAGTACCGAAATTTGTCCAGAATTCGGTTCGAAGGTGATGGGATGTTTTTCTTCTTTGATCTGCTTTGGGACAATGTTAAATAGAGCAGCACCTGTTGAAAGGGACAATAATTGTTTTGCAGTTTTATGTACGTGTTGTGACCCTGAATTGTGTGTAATAGACACATGCATTCATTTGCTCACGCGCACTCGCATTTTTTGTAGAATCACCCACTCACAACTAGCTAGCGCGGGTGCGCATTCGGGACCACTCTGCTTTAGTAGTACCATGTATATATATATATATATTTGTTTTGCAAGATTTTTGATGTGAAATCGTGTGTTGAAACAGATGTTGTTGTACTTGGGGACGGTCATATTGCCAGTTTAGCCAATAAAAACACACGCACTGTATATTTGGTGTTAATTTGCTTCAGCTTTATATTACATTAATCTTAATCTTAAGATTAATGTAATATAAAGCTGAAGCAAATTAACACCAAATATACAGTGCGTGTGTTTTTATTGGCTAAACTGGCAATAAAACCATCCCCAAGTACAACAATATATATATATATATACATATATATATATTAAGTGTAATATATATCCGGAAAGTAAGCACTCTCTAAAGCACAGAACAGTAAAGTCTATGTCTGGTTATATATATATATATATATATATATATATATATGTGTATATATATATACCGGAGTAAGCACATGAAATGTGCAACAAGGTGGAAAAAAAGAGTACTCAAATACCAGAGGTAGAGTAATATGCTTTATTTAAAAGACAAAAGTCTTTTGTTATATTTGTGGTCCACACTGACGAAGCTCAAGGTTGAATAACCAAAAGCCGAAACCTGGTTTGTGGATATCCGTAATCGCATAATATTTTTATTTGTGTTGTTAAATGTTTTAATTCGGTCTGTTTTCCTCGCATACTGTTTTTCTCTGTTATATTGGTGCGCTACGGTGGATTATTTCAGACTTGGCTCTTATTTCTAGCAGCTAGATGCTCATTAAGCATCATTACGATATTTCATAGCTCGATAAAGCTATCATAACTGCTTTCCACCAATGCTACTACTGGTGATATCATCAAATCTTGAATTTATCCACAGATGATATGAACAGTAGTAACATCTAACTTCAAATCTCAGTGTTTGAATATTTCATTTAAATATATATATATATATATATATATATATAGGGTGTCCACAAAGTCTGGGTACATGGAGTAAATAAAATCATGACCATAAACAGTTAAATATAAGAAATAATAATTTCTTAAAGTATGCGTTAATCCCCATGTGGGTACATGGAATAAATAAAATCTTAACATAACAATTAAATATAAGAGATAATAATTTCTTAAAGTATGTGTTAATCCCCATGTACTTTTGACTCGCGGTTAGGGTTATATATGTATTTGTGTGTATGTGTATATTTGTTTTGTGTGTAAATGTGTATGTGTATACACGTTTATGTATATGTATGCTTGTAATAATGGTCTTTCATCTCCTTGAAGCACATGCTGCTATCAAACGTTTAAAATATCTCCTGATTTATAAATAAAAGAAAGAAAAGGAAAAACAAAAGCAAACACTTCTCCCCTCATCCCTCGCTGTGTCGCCTCTTATCTATGTTGGCTGCTCCTTTTCTTTTTGGGTCATTCTTAATTGGCGATTGGCACAGTGGAAATTGCTTCCACTTCAATGCTACATTGCCTTCTTGCCACGTAGCTCAATCTGGAAATGTAGTGTTTGCCCACAAACAGCTGCGATTTTGCAGAGAATTTACCTTCCTTCTCAGCTTTTGGTCGTCGGACCGTGGTCATGCTGGGGCATTCGTCGTCATGAAGTGTTTCATTGAACAGATCGACCAGGACTTTTTTTTAAAACCTTTTTAAAAGCCTGGTACGTATGTATCGATTGCTTTTTGCCGAGCTTAACTTACGGGGACGTAAACAAACGAACACCAGTTGTCAAGCGGTGATGGAGACACTCACACACACACACACACACATGTTGGGCTTCCACACAGTTTCCATCTACCAAATCTGTTCACAAGGCATTGGTCGGCCGAGAACTATCGTAGAAGATAATATATGCCCAAAGTACTGCGCAGCGGGACTGAACCCAGAAACCACCTGGTTGCAAAGTGAGTTGCTTAACCACACAGCCGTATCAGTGATATTAACAAACTAATTAATGGAAATAATTGAAGTTATCAAAAATAGAAAGAGGGCATTTCGAAAATTCATTCCGTCAGTTGTAAATTGCTAATTAAGGATCGGCTGGCATTTGTAATTATAATTAACGAACAACTCTGCCTGAGAGGATGCATTTTGAAGCTCGCAGTGGAACTAGTGTAGACCTTTCAGACCGTGGTGTGTCCCCATCAAATATGGAGTGCGTGGTGAAACCGCCAAGGTGAACTTTGGCAAGTCATGCAGCTTAACTATGAGAACAAGTAACACATAGGCAGTCATTGATGTAAGGTAGTTTTTTTTTCCTGTACTTTTGGATATTTGCTTTATGTAATTTCTTTCACCATCTCCTTATATGTTTGCTTGTCTATCTCTCTCTCTATATTTCTCCATGTATTTCTCTCTCTCTCTCTCTCTCTCTCTCTATATATATATATATATATATATATAATAATATTAGGGACAAAATCCAAAATTACAGGTAAAATCAATTTATAAAAAATTAAAATTAAATTGAGCTTTATAGATAAAATATATATAAAAAATATATAATTTTAGGGAAATTAACCAAGTTTCAAGAACTCATCGATGAAAATCCACTATCACATATAGAAAAATTAGTAATTAAAAGCACAATAAATGAGTATAATATAAAACAAAATAAATATCATACTCATTTATTGTGCTTTTAATTATTAATTTTTCTATATGTGATAGTGGATTTTCATCGATGAGTTCTTGAAACTTGGTTAATTTCCCTAAAATTATATATTTTATATATATATATTAGTTTATGTATATATTATTATTTCAGTTAAAAAAAACCTTGACAATGTAAATATGTTAATAGTTACAATGGGTAGCAAAAATCACACAAAAAAAACAGGATATCACATCTGTTTTATATGTAGAGATACCAAGTTAAAGCGATGCATTTTGAGTAGAGATGGACTATATGTAATCTGAACCTTCCCCCCCCCCCCTATTTATTAATTTTTTTTTACGGAATCCCACGTTTTAGGCTATGGAGATTCCGATTCTGAAAAAAAAATTTTTGAAAAATTTCAATCCCCCCCCCTCCCACCAAGCAGGCTATTTACATGCTAGAAATAACAGCCAAATCTCACAAAACTAGTGTTAGGGTTAGGCTTAGGGGTTGAGTTAGGGTTAGGTTTACCCTGTGGATCTATATAAGAACCTGCGGGGGGGGGGGGGGGCGAAATTTTGAAATTGAGATTTTCGAAATTTTTTTTTCAGAATCGGATTCAACATAGGATTCCGTTAAAAAAAAAAACAAAATTTAAAAGGGGGGGGGGTATACCCAGATTACATATACTCCATCTCCACCAATACGGATAATAACAATAAATGGAGCAAAACGCATATAAAAAAGGAACTTTTTTTTATATGCGTTTTGCTCCATTTATTGTTATTATTCATATATATATATATATATATATATATATATATATATATATATGTAACAAAAAGGCAGGATGTGTGTGTGTTTGTACGTGAATGTAATTTATGCACATCCACAAATTAGCACGCAATGTCGCTCCAATTTCAGGAGTACATTCGTCATGACCCTAGCTGTATTTTCGTCATGACCCTAGCTGTATTTTCGTCAAATTTTCAAGCAAAATTTTTAACAAAACTTTTTATAACTAAAATTTAGCGCAGGAGTGGCTGTGTGGTAAGTAGCTTGCTTACCAGCCACATGGTTCCGGGTTCAGTCCCACTACTTGGCACTTTGGGCAAGTGTCTTCTACTATATAGCCTCGGGCCGACCAAAGCCTTGTGAGTGGATTTGGTAGACGGAAACTGAAAGAAGCCCGTCGTGTGTGTGTGTGTGTATATGTTTGTGTGTGTGTGTGTTTGTCCCCCCCAGCATCGCTTGGCAACCGATGTTGGTGTGTTTACGTCCCCGTAACTTAGCGGTTCGGCAAAAAGAGACCGATAGAATAAGTACTAGGCTTACAAAGAATAAGTCCTGGGGGTCGATCTGCTCGACTAAAAGCGGTGCTCCAGCATGGCCGCAGTCAAATGACTGAAACAAGTAAAAGAGTAAACAAAAAAATGGCGTAGAGTAGAAACAGACGTAACTTGATATGAAAAAAGTTGAGGTATGCCTACGCACACACACACACACACGTGTATAGGCAACCAGTGAACATGCCAGTCAATCAGGTCAATGTGCAAATTTTCCAGTTGCTTAGGAATCAGTTCAAGTCTGAGTGTTAGTTCTTTTTCCTGCCACGACATGTTTACTCATCTATTGATAGACAAAACTGATTTTTTAAACAACAGGACAGGTCACTAAAAGGAATACAAGAGGATCCGACACAGCTGTGTGTATGTGTGTAATTATGTGTATGTGTAATTGTGTGTATGTATATAATTAATAGTGACAGAAGAAGTATTAATATGGAAAGGTAATATTTATTCCCCATTTTAAGTGTGTGTGTGTGTGTGTGTAGCTGTAGAAACTCTGCCAAATCAGATTGGAGCCTGGTGTTGCCATCTGGTTTCACCAGTCCTCAGTCAAATCGTCCAACCCATGCTAGCATGGAAAGCGGACGTTAAACGATGATGATATATATATATATATATATGTATGTATGTATATATTTCTATTTATGTGTGTTGTAATTTCTCTTTGACAGGCCAGTGACAATAAGATGGAGTTGAAAGATGCAATCAACTTATCAGATCTTCGAGAATGCTCCGAAGCCATGTTTGAACTGAAAAAAAGTGAAATTCAACATGGTAGGTCACATATTTTGTCCTCTATCTATATATTACACCTGCCCTTCATCTTACCTGATCATATATCTGTCAATACAGTACATCACGTTAATGTAATACTTCTGTCTCAGTTTAGTATTTCACTTATATATCTCACCTGGTGATGTGCCTCAGTTGTCCATCTCATTTATATATGTGTATATGTGTATCTATATATGTGTATGTATATATATTTGTGTATGTGTATATATGTATGTATATATGTGTATATATGTATGTATATATATGTGTGTGTATATATATGTATGTGGATGTGTGTATATATACGTGGATGTGTATATATATTTATGTGGATATTTATATATGTATGTGCATATATATATATATATATGCATATACATGTGTGTGTATATATATGTGTATATATTTAAACATATATGTGTATATGTATATACATATGTGTATATGTATATACATATATATGTCTATATGTATATGTTTATACATGTGTGTGTGTGTGTGTGTGTATATGTATATATATATATATATATATGTGTATATATATATATATATATATATATATATATATATATATATATATATATATATATACATATATATACTATAATGGAGAAAGCAATTATTAAAGAGTTGACCATATCTGGAAATATTCTTGTAAATTCATGTTCTAAGAAATTTCCTGTAACTTTGATCTCTCAACCATGTGGTTGGTAAGCAAGCTACTTACCACACAGCCACTCCAGCGCATCGTCGTCATCGTCATCATTTAACGTCTGCTTTCCATGCTAGCATGGGTTGGACGATTTGACTGAGGACTGGTGAAACCGGATGGCAACACCAGGCTCCAATCTGATTTGGCAGAGTTTCTACAGCTGGATGCCCTTCCTAACGCCAACCACTCAGAGAGTGTAGTGGGTGCTTTTATGTGCCACCGGCACGAGGGCCAGTCAGGCGGTACTGGCAACGGCCACGCTCGAAATGGTGTATTTTACGTGCCACCTGCACAGGAGCCAGTCCAGCGGCACTGGCAACGACCTTGCTCGAATATGTATGTATATGTGTGTGCGTGTGTCTATAGATATATGTATATTCATTTTACACGATCGTGCTTGTGTGTGTGTGTGTGGTATGAACATGTCTCTACATGTATATGTCTCTACATGTACATGTCTCCTTCAACATACACACACACACAAGAGAGAGAACTTGCATAGATGTAGGAGGCAAAGGGTTGTGGTGGGAGTAGGTATACGGATGTCTTTCTACACAATCTGCTTATCTTTCTGCTTCTTCAGATTCTGAGCTTCAAGACCTGGAAGGTGGGGACCACTGGAATCACGAGGACTTCAAGAACTTGTACAACGATATAGCATTTGACGATGACATCATCACAATGCCATACGTAGAGCAAGCTCTCAACATGACCGACATATCTGGAGATGGAGGTGTCCGCAAGACCAAGGTTAGGTCTGGACAAGGCCCTCTCGTACCATCCGATGCTGTCGTCCAAGGTAAGCTCACCTCACCTCTTTCAGTTTTACACACACACACACACCTGCACCTAAATATGTTCTGTGCAGCTAAGTCAGGATGCTAACAGAATCGTTAGCATGGGCAAAATGGTTGGCGGCATTTTTGGATCTATTTTAAAACGGGGGCCACATTTTTCATTAATGTTTTTTACGTAGTGTTTTTGGTACGGAAAGACTTTCAAACTTCGTATACTTATCTATTTTGTGTTATAGAACAGAAAAATATTTTTGTATTCGAATTTATTTCATGTAAAAAATTGTCTTATTTCGATAATTTCAACCAATCACTGACAAGTATTCAGTTGTTTACATTTACTCCTTTGGCTGATTAAGCGATGTAAAGCGTATTTAATCTCCATACCTTCGTTTTATTTGCTGTTTTCATTTTAAATTTGCTTTAACCCTAACCTTAGGGTTAGGGTTAGGGTTAATTGTTTCAGAATCGTTTGTTTATGTAGTCGGCACTTAATGTATATCGGCTGAATGGACGTCAGTGATTGGTTGAAATTACAGAAATACGACAACTTTAACATGGAATAACTTATGGATTTCTTTTTTTTTTAAGAAGACTAAGAGAAAAAGATGTTTTAAATGACACATTCTACCAGTGTTCCAAGTTTCAAAGTGTTTCGTTAATGAAAAATGTGGCCCCCGTTTTAAAAAAGATCCGCATTTTGTTAATCTTTACATTCTGAGTTCAAATTCCCGCCGAGGTCAACTTTGCCTTTCATCCTTTCGGGGTCAATAAAATAAGCACCAGTTGAACACTGGGGTCAGTGTAATCAACTAGACCCCCTCCTGGCTCTAGAATTACTGGCCTTGTGCCAAAATTTGAAACCAATATATGTACAAGTGTGGTTGTGGGATAAGAAGTTAGCTTCTCAACCATAGCTCTGGGTTCTGTCCCATTGCGTGGCACTTTGGGCAAGTGTTTACTACTGTAGCCCCAGGGCAACCAAAGCCTCTTGTGAGAAGATTTTGTAGACGGAAACTAAAAGAAGCCTCCCATATATATATATATATATATATATATATATATATATATATATATATATATCTTTATATATATATGGCACCATGATGGATTCTTTTTATATGGTACCAGCACAGATGCTTTTTGCATGGTACTATCATGGTGCTTTTTATGTGTTCAGGACAAGTGTTTTATGTGGTACCAACACAGTTGCTTTTCATGTGGTACCAGCACACTTGCTTTTCATGTGGTACCAGCACAAGTGCTTTTCATGCGGTGCCAGCACAGGTCCTTTTTATGTGGTGCCAGCACTCTTACTTTTCATGTGGTACCAGCACAAGTGCTTTTCATGCGGTGCCAGCATGGATGCTTTTTATGTGGTACCATTGTGGATGCTTTTTATGTGGTACCATCATGGATGCTTTTTACATGATACCAGCTTGGTGCCCTTTTATATGGCACCTGCACAGGTGCCTTCTACATGACACCAGCACAATAACAAAAATGTTAATCCTTAAGCAAGACAAACCACTTTAATTTGTACCCTTTTCCCTCTTTCTTCCCCAGTGCATTACACGGGGTTCTTTGAATTTGCTGACGAACCTTTCGATTCCAGCAGACTGAGAGGGGAAGTCTTCAAGTTCCGACTAAGAAAAGGTAAGTTAATACTTCATCGTTCTAATGTATCTTTGTATGTTCCCTAATCTTGTCATGTATTCTGGGCTGTTGTTGTTGTTTGATCCCAGGCTATCCCTGATCCCAGTGGTTAGGGGAGCGGACTCACGGTCATAGGATCGCGGTTTCGATTCCCAGACCGGGCGTTGTGAGTGTTTATTGAGCGAAAACACCTAAAGCTCCACGAGGCTCCGGCAGGGGATGGTGGCGGAACCCTGCTGTACTCTTTCACCACAACTTTCTCTCACTCTTATTTCCTGTTTCTGTTGTGCCTGTAATTCAAAGGGTCAGCCTTGTCACACTGTGTCACGCTGAATCTCCCCGAGAACTACGTTAAGGGTACACGTGTCTGTGGAGTGCTCAGCCACTTGCACGTTAATTTCACGAGCAGGCTGTTCCGTTGATCGGATCAACTGGGACCCTCGACGTCGTAAGCGACGGAGTGCCAACAGCAAAATCCCTGATCCCGTAATCTTATGATCAAAGTTCTTGTCTGCATGGGTATTATTTATTGCAGCTGTTGCCATCAGAGTGCAACAGATAGCTCCAGGTATTGCGTCCTACATTTTCACTCATTCCTAATCCTGATTTGGTACTTTATCGACCCCGAAAAGAGGAAGTGTCGACCTTGTCACTTTCAGTGTCATGCCAAATCTCCCTATGTGAAGGGTATGCATGTCTGTGGAATACTCAGCCACTTGCATGTTAATTTAATGAGCAGGTTGTTCTGTTGATCAGATCAACTGGAAGAGGATGTGACAAGACTGACCCTTTTTTTTTTTTTTTTTTTTTCCAGGGTCTAGGTAAAACGTCCAGTGTAGAGACCCAGAATAAAATTAAGTTTGAAATGTTGACACAAGGCCAGCAATTTCAATGCAGGGTGGGGAGTTGATTGTTTCACCACCCCCGGTACCCGAAGGGACAAGTTGACCTCGGAATAATTTGAACATAATGATGCGTTGATGAAAGACATGGCTCTTGGCTCTTCCTAATTTATCATTCCAATGATATTCTGTTCATTACAGATATGGTAATCCCTGGCTGGGTGATAGCTGTGACCACCATGCAGGTTGGAGAGCTGTCGCGGTTTCTAATCAGCCCCGAGTATGGATTTGGTGACTTTGGTTGTCCACCTAGGATCCCCAAAGCCATCACAGGTCAGTATTTCCATTTATTGAATTTTACCATTTTGGTGCCATCAATCATGTGATAGAATACTGATTTTCATTGAGTCAATCACTGGTCGATGGCAATTGTTGATGTTGCATGACTTCCGGTTATGGAAGTCCTGGGGCCGATTTGTTCGACTAAAGGCGGTGCTCCAGCATGGCTGCAGTCAAAAGGACTGAAACGAATAAAAGTATATATATATATATATATATGTGTGTGTGTGTGTATTTGAGTGTATGTATATCTCAAAGCTGTGAGATAATGCATTTATCTCACATTCATTAATTCGTTAATTAAGTCACGTTCATTAATTCAAAAGAATGTGAACAAATGAAACCTTCAATTTGACAAAGAAATCTGGGAGGGTTAACCACCATCCATCAAGATTGACTGCTATTTCTAGCATCGGATCTTTTTTAAAACGGGGGCCACATTTTTCATTAATGTTTTATGTAGTGTTTTTGGTACGGAAAGACTTTCAAACTTCGTATACTTATCTATTTTGTGTTATAGAACAGAAATATATTTTTGTATTCGAATTTATTTCATGTAAAAAATTGTCTTATTTCGATAATTTCAACCAATCACTGACAAGTATTCAGTTGTTTACATTTACTCCTTTGGCTGATTAAGCCATAGCTTCGTTTTATTTGCTTTTTTCATTTTCTTTTTTTTTTCTTCGTTTTATTTGCTTTTTTCGTTTTAAATTTGCTGTTTTACCCTAACCCTAACCCTATCACCGATAGAATTGTTTCAGAATCGTTTGTTTATGTAGTCAGCACTTAATGTATATCGGCTGAATGGACGTCAGTGATTGGTTGAAATTACAGAAATACGACAACTTTAACATGGAATAACTTGGGGATTTCTTTTTTTTTTTTTAAGAAGACTAAGAGAAAAAGATGTTTTATATGACACATTCTACCAGTGTGCCAAGTTTCAAAGTGTTTCGTTAATGAAAAATGTGGCCAGGTTTTAAAAAAGATCCCTAGCATCTCCCGTCTCCCTCCACAGGATCTCAAATATTCCTTTCTTCCTTTCTCTCTTTCAGCTCTCTTTGAGATTGAACTTTTGTCCTTTGTCGAAGACGCTGGCATTGAAGATTATTTTCAAATGACTGAAGTAAATATATCTTCTCTTTCTCCTTTTCATTTTTTTTCTTCTTTTCATTTCTTCTCTTCCATTCTTCTTCTCTTTCTATTCATTCTGCAGTTTCATTAATTTCTATTCATCCTTTGTTTTTTGTCTAGTTTTTTTTTGTTCACTTTTTAATTTTTCCCATTTTTCCTGTTCCAGGAAGAGAAAAGCCAGATTCCATTCGACCAAATCCTAAAGATTGCAAATATGGAGAAATCGGTAAATAAACCTCATAGTTATACACACATGTACACTCAATTACATACATTCATATAGTGTCTGTCACTTACGTGTTTCACTCATTGGACTGTGGCCATGCTGGGGCACCATCTTGAATGAATCAACCTCTGTACTAATTTTTCTTATAAACCTGGTCCTTATTCCACCAGTCTCTTTTTGCCAAACTGCTAATCACCCCAACACTGATTGTCTAGCGGTAGTAGGGGGGGACAAACATTGACACAAAGACACCAACATGCATAAACACACATACACAACAGGTCGCCAAGTAACTTGCTGAAGATCCCTCAACTGGGAGGAGTAGTATTGATGCACAGAAAAGTATCGTGTATCATATACTCTTTTACTTGTTTCAATCATTTTTGACTGCGGCCATGCTGGAGCACCGCCTTTATAGTCGAGCAAATCGACCCCAGGACTTATTCTTTGTAAGTCTAGTACTTATTCAATCGGCCTCTTTTTGCCGAACTGCTAAGTTGCGGGGACGTAAACACACCAGCATCGGTTGTCAAGCGATGGTTGGGGGACAAACACAGACACACACACACACATATATATATATACACATACATACGACGGGCTTCTTTCAGTTTCCGTCTACCAAATCCACTCACAAGGTTTTGGTCGGCCCGAGGCTGTAGTAGAAGACACTTGCCCAAGGTGCCACGCAGTGGGACTGAACCCGGAACCATGTGGTTGGTAAGCAAGCTACTTACCAAGGATTAATTTCTAAGAAATTAAACCCATTAGATTTCAACCGGAAGTATTTATCATTGTTACCAGGAGCTGGTGTGCCAATCGTTGTAAAGTCGATCGGTCATGAGTAGACGACGACCTGTAATTAACGATATTAATAATAAGGATTATCATGAAGTTGCTTAGCATTACCTTTAATTCTTTTAATATGTACACAGCTTTACATAGACCAACACGTGTTCAATTGCACCGATTAGTAACCATTGCAATTGCAACCCTACTTTAAAACCGGTGCAGTTTCTTTAGGGTCTTTATTTGATATCCTTTTATTTGGCTTTTTAAAGATTTTCTTTTAATCTACTCTGCGTTGCATAATGTAGGGCTGTCCGTTAAGTTAGACACGAAAAATCTCCATTTCTGTTTCTTTTTCTTTACAGTTTGGTACAGAATTCTTCAGTGCCAAGAAAATTCGAAAGTCTTACAACAAATACCGTTTGGTAAGTGCTGTTATGTTGTTGTTGTGACGTTGTGAAATGGCCATCTTTTGGTGTTGGGAGGCAACTGTCTTGTGATTGTGGTGTTGTGAGGTGATTATGTTGTGGTTGCGGCATTGTGAGGTGGCCATGTTTTGGTGTTGTTAGGCAGATGTCTTGAGGTGTTGGGATGCAACTGTCTTGCGATTGTGGTGTTGTGAGGTCGTTGTCTGCTTGTTATCGTGTTGTGAGGTGATTATGTTGTGGTTGCGGCATTGTGAGGTGGCCATGTTTTGGTGTTGTTCGGCAGATGTCTTGAGGTGTTGGGAGGCAACTGTCTTGTGATTGTGGTGTTGTGAGGTTGTCTGCTGTTGTGGTTGTGGCGTTGTGAGGTGGCCATCTTTTGGTGTTGTTAGGCAGATGTCTTGTGATTGTGGTGTTGTGAGGTGATTATGTTGTGGTTGTGGTGTTGTGAGGTGGCCATGTTTTGGTGTTGTTAGGCAGATGTTTTGAGGTGTTGGGATGCAACTGTCTTGCGATTGTGGTGTTGTGAGGTCGTTGTCTGCTTGTTATCGTGTTGTGAGGTGATTATGTTGTGGTTGTGGCATTGTGAAGTGGCCATCTTTTGGTGTTGTTAGGCAAATGTCTTGAGGTGTTGGGAGGCAACTGTCTTGTGATTGTGATGTTGTGAGGTCGTTGTCTGCTGTTGTGAAGTGATTATGTTGTGGTTGTGGCATTGTGAGGTGGCCATCTTTTGGTGGTGTTCGGCAGATGTCTTGAGGTGTTGGGAGGCAACTGTCTTGTGATTGTGATGTTGTGAGGTCGTTGTCTGCTGTTGTGAAGTGATTATGTTGTGGTTGTGGCATTGTGAGGTGGCCATCTTTTGGTGGTGTTAGGCAGATGTCTCTTGGTGTTGGGAAGCAACTGTCTTGTGATGGTGGTGTTGTGAGGTCATTGTCTGCTTGTTATCGTGTTGTGAGGTGATTATGTTGTGGTTGTGGCATTGTGAGGTGGCCATCTTTTGGTGGTGTTAGGCAGATGTCTCTTGGTGTTGGGAAGCAACTGTCTTGCGATTATGGTGTTGTGAGGTCGTTGTCTGCTTGTTATCGTGTTGTGAGGTGATTATGTTGTGGTTGTGGCATTGTGAGGTGGCCATCTTTTGGTGTTAGGCAGATGCCTTATGGTGTTGGGAAGCAACTGTCTTGTGATTGTGGTGTTGTGAGGTCGTCTGCTGTTGTGGTTGTGGCGTTGTGAGATGGCCATCTTTTGGTGTTGTTAGGCAGATGTCTTGTGATTGTGGTGTTGTGAGGTCGTTGTCTGCTGTTGTGAGGTGATTATGTTGTGGTGTTGTGAGGTGGCCATGTT
The DNA here is from genome assembly GCF_046866305.1 of Octopus bimaculoides. NCBI lineage: Eukaryota > Metazoa > Mollusca > Cephalopoda > Octopoda > Octopodidae > Octopus > Octopus bimaculoides. The sequence continues at coordinate 7,995,768 of NC_142957.1, read as the reverse complement.
TTGGTGTTGTTAGGCAGATGTTTTGAGGTGTTGGGAGGCAACTGTCTTGTGACTGTGGTGTTGTGAGGTCGTTGTCTGCTTGTTATCATGTTGTGAGGTGGTTCTGTTGTCTCTCCTAACTAATCCTTCCTTCTGCTGTTCCCATTGCAGGCCCTTCTGGTGCTTGACGAGTATGTGCCGTGCAACAGCGAAGAGGAACGTCAGATCCAAGAGTTACGCCTCTTGGTTCTCCTAAACATGGCCCTCTGCTGTCTCCGTCTCAACAATGCTCCCAAAGCCATCACATATTGCCAGAAAGCTCTGGCGATTGACAAGAACAACGCTAAGGCGTTTTACAGATTGGGACAGGTAAGTGGGTGTATATACGTGTGTGTATATAAGGACAGGTTGGTTAGGGTATGTGTATGTTAGGATAGATAAGGTATAATATATATATATATATATATATATGTATATACATATATGTATATATATGTATTTAATGTAACCTCGTGCACATCGGTGGCGATTTTTTTCTTCCTCCGTTTTTCCCTTCTTTGAACTTTCCTTGTTTCCGACAAAGAGCTCCTCCCGAAACGTCATACTCTCTCTCTTTCCTTTCCTGAGCGTCTAGTAACACTATCCGTATCACGTCCTCACTTTGTTGTTTTTTTGTTATTGTTTTTTTTTAAAACATATATATATATATATTTTTATATGTATATGTATATATATATATGTGTGTATATATATATATATATGTATATGTATATGTATATATATATGTGTGTGTATATATATATATATATATATATATGTTAAAAAAAAAACAATAGGAAGGGCATCCAGCTGTAGAAACTCTGCCAAATTAGATTGGAGCCTGGTGTTGTCATCCGGTTTCACCAGTCCTCAGTCAAGTCGTCCAACCCATGCTAGCATGGAAAGCGGACGTTAAACGATGATGATGATGATGATGATATATATATGGACATGTATGTGTATACAGATGTATTTGTGTGTGTCTGTATTAACCTAATTTATAAACTAATGAATGTGTGTTTTGAGATTTAGCTACTATGTCTAGAAGGCTGTCTGTTTGTCTCCTTTTGCAGGCATACCAGATGTTGGGCAAGTACAACGAGGCAGTCACCAACCTAAAGCTGGCTCAGAAGCTGCGACCAACAGATCCGAACGTTTCACAACAACTACAGAAACTGCACAGGTGAGTTAGGAGGGACCAGGGTTGGCACAAATGGGCTGAGGTAGGGCGGACTATACTCGAGGATTTACGGTAACATTTGACAGTAATCTGAATGCTAAGGGGTTAATAGTGTATCTAATGTATCCTTCCTTGTTTAGCCCCAGGTCAGTCCTGATCCAGTAGACCTATGATTGAAGATGTTCCAGCTGTGATTGTCCTGTCTTTTATTCAGGCATAGTGTATCTAGGACTACATTATCTAATGTGTCCTTCTTTATTGCTGTTTAGCCCTAGGTCAGTCCTGATCCTGACTGACCTATGATCAAAGATGTTCCAGCTGTGACCGTCCTGTCTTTTATTCAGACATAGTGTATCTAGGACTACATTATCTAATGTGTTCTTCTTTATTGCTGTTTAGCCCTAGGTTAGTCCTGATCCTGACTGACCTATGATCAAAGATGTTCCAGCTGTGACCGTCCTGTCTTTTATTCAGGCATAGTGTATCTTGGACTACATTATCTAATGTGTCCTTCCTTGTTGTTTTGCCCCAAGTCAGGTCTGATCCAGACAGACCTATGATCAGTGACGTTCCAGCTGTGACCATCCTGTCTTTTATTCAGGCATTGTGTATCTAGGACTACATTATCTAATGTGTCCTTCCTTGTTGTTTTGCCCCAAGTCAGGTCTGATCCAGACAAATCTATGATCAGTGATGTTCCGTCTGTGACCACCCTGTCTTTCATTCAGGCATAGTGTATCTAGGACTACATTATCTAATGTGTTCTTCGGTATTTTCGAGTACTGTTAGATAGAGAATGTGACCATCCAGGCAGAATTGTTTTATGCCTGCCAACAGGTGATATTCTAGTCCAGGGGTTTTCAAACTTTTTGACTTGCGGACCCCTTTATATTTCAGGCTTTACCTTAGGGATCCCCTTATAAACACTTATGAAATTTATACATAAATATTTGCTTAAAATAACATATTTTTACATTTATTTATTTAACAGTATTTAACAAATAGGTTTATTGTCAATTAAAAGATTTCGATTAAAAAAACATATATAAAATCAAATTGCCCATAAAAAGTATTTGCTGTCTACGGATCCCCTGTCTTGTCCTTGCGGACCACAGTTTGAAAACCCCTGGTTTAGAGTCAAGATTTGGCTGCTATTTTCAGCATGGCGGTATCTCTTAGATCAGGGGTTTTCAAATTTTTTGACTTGCAGACCCCTTTATATTTCAGGCTTTACCTTAGGGATCCCCTTATAAACACTTATGAAATTTATACATAAATATTTGCTTAAAATAACATATATTTTTACATTTATTTATTTAACAGTATTTAACAAATTAACAAATAGGTTTATTGTCAATTAAAAGATTTCGATTAAAAGACATATAAAATCAAATTGCCCGTAAAAAGTATTTGCTGTCTACGGACCCCCTGTCTTGTCCTTGTGGTCCCCGGACCACAGTTTGAAAAGCCCTCTTCTAGTCATGTGTTTTTGAGTACCGTTCATTGGCTAACAGAATCGATGCTCTGCTACAGCCTGTGTAGCAGCCGTGACATTGCTCCTCTCAAAATCACCTCGTTTGTGACGCGGTTCTGCTTGTCGACCCTCAAGGTCTTTCCGAGGCACCTCAGAAGAGCAGGGCCACCCGTACCTATCGGTAAAAACTACATACCCTCACGCTCACTCACTATGTCTTTCTCTCTCTTTCTTTCTCTCTTCCCTCAGCGATGTCCTCCAATACAAACAAGACGAGAAAGCCATGTACAAGAAAATGTTTTGCCAAACCACAAAGAAATCGCAGTTGTCTTTATGTAAGTATTTCTGGATCTTCCCATTGTTGTTCTTGTTCTTTGTGCAGTTTGATGTTTAAACCCTAGGTCAGTCTTAGACCACCAAACCTGTAAGCAGTTGATCCAACATGTAAGCAGTAAGCAGTTGATCAAACAAAATGCAGTTCACAGATCTATCGTTTCATACATAATAGGAACCTAACTGTCTACACACCACACACAAACACACACATGCACATATATCATGGTTCTGGGTTCAGTCCCACAGTGGGGCACCTTGTGCAAGTGTCTTCTACTATGGCCGCAAGAGGACCAGACCCTTGTCAGTGGATTCAATAAGATGGTAACTATATGAAGCCCATCTTATATACTCTTTTGTTCTTTTACTTGTTTCACTCATTTGACTGCGGCCATACTGGAGCACTGCTTTGAAGGGTTTTAGTTGAACAAATCAGTTACATTTTTGAAGCCTAGTACTTACTCTATTGGTCTCTTTTGCTGAACTGCCAAGTTACGGGGACGTAAACACACCAACATTGGTTACCAAGCTATGTTGGGGTAACACACACACTTATATATATTCTTATATGTTATATATTCTTTTATTTGTTTCAATCATTTGACTGCGGCCATGCTGGAGCACCGCTTTTAGTCGTGTAAATCGACCCCAGGACTTATTCTTTGTAAGCCTTGTACTTATTCTATCAGTCTCTCTTGCCAAACTGCTAGCTGACAGGGACGTAAACACACCAGCATCGGTTGTCAAGCGATGTTGGGGGACAAACACAGACACAAACATATACATACATACGTGTGTGTGTGTGTGTATATATATATATATATATATATATATACAACGGGCTTCTTTCAGTTTCCGTCTACCAAATCCACTTACAAGGCTTTGGTCGGCCCGAGGCTATAGTAGAAGACACTTGCCCAAGGTGCCACGCAGTGGGACTGAACCCAGAACCATGTGGTTTGTAAGCAAGCTACTTACCACACAGCCACTCAGAAATTTATTTTGTGGAACTATTTTTCGGATATATTCTGTATTCTTTTGTCATATGACGCCAGTGTCAACCTGGATGGTCACATCTGGAGCACTTTTGTTACAGGTCCAATGCATCAAGGCTGGTCTTCGGCTAGACGACAACATAAACAGCAGCAGCAATTTTTATTCATTTCTAAGATCTCTGTCTCCTCTTTTTTTTGGTTTTCTTGTGCAGTTCCTTCAAATCGGGAGAACATGGTCCAGGAATCGGGCGAAAAAGTTGTTGAAGTTTCTGAAGAATTTAAAGAAAATGTCAACAACTACCTTAAGTGAGTGTCTTGTTGCTTACATTAGGGTCATCATCATCATCATCACCATCACTATCATCATTGCCACCACTGTCATCACCACCATCGTCATCGTCATTGCCATCATCATCATCACCACCACCACCACCATCATCATTATTTGACCCTTTAGCATTCAAATTACTCTGTCAAATGTGATCCTTATTTATTCACATTGTTTTGAATTAATCATAGATTATCTCATAGCGTTCAAATTTCAATGATATCATCATCATCATCGTCGTCGTCGTCGTTTAACGTCCGCTTTCCATGCTGGCATGGGTCGGACGATTTGACTGAGCACTGGTGAAAACCAGATGGCTACACCAGGCTCCAATCTGACTTGGCAGAGTTTCTACAGCTGGATGCGCTTCCTAACACCAATCACTCCGAGAGTGTAGTATCGGGGGTTGATAAATTAAATACCAATGAAATACTGGGGGTCGATGTAATACTAGTCCCCTCCCACGAAATTTGAGGCACTGTGCCTCCAATAGAAAGGATTATTATTATTATTAAAGCAATGAGCTGGCAGAATTGTAAGCATGTTGGCAAAAATACTTAGCAGCATTTTGTCCATCTTTGTTCCGAGTTCAAATTCCGCCAAAGTCAAGTTTGCCTGTCATCCTTTTGGGGTCAGTACCAGTCAAATACTGGGGACAGTGTAATCGGCTTACCCCCCCTCCCTCACAATTACTGGCTTTGTGCCGAAATTTGGAATGAATATTATTATTATTATTGTTGTTATTTACTTTTGTTATTGCAGGAACTTTCTCTCAGACAATTGCCGGAGTGAATGTCCAATGCCTGCCTCCAGCATGACCGTGGCCGAGATAGCTTATGTCCTAGAAATAGTCGATGATATGAAACTCATAGCTGTACAGACTGGTTCGGTGAGTTCAGTTGGCTTCTTAAATATCATGTCACCAGTGGAGCCCCTACCCTCATCGACAGATCATTCCTATCACATGTTAACCCTCTCCTAGATGTTCTGGTACATATGCTTTCCCTTGCTGCAGCGAGGTGTGAACTGAGGTAATGTAGAATACAGTGTTGTGTGACAGAGACACTACGGTGAGAGATAAATCTCCTCCTGGATAAGATGCCAGTCTATCATGCTAACATTCCCCCAGATGATCTGATACCTATTATTCCTTACATGTTAAGTGTCCCTCCAGCTCTTCTGTTATTGTATTTCTGTTGTAATACACATTTGTTTCTATTCATCATCGTTTAACATCCGCCTTCCATGTTAGCATGGGTGGGATGGTTTCACAAGAGCCAGTCAGGCAAAAGCCGGCACTAGACTTCTGTGACTATTTTGGCAGGATTTTTACAGCTGGATGCCCTTCCTAAAACCAGCCAACTCAGCAGAGTGGACTTGGTGCTTTTTATCGGGCGCAAGCGAGGGCAGTTTTGGCAAGGCTTTTACAGTCGGATGCCCTTCCGCACACCAAACACTTTACAGTGTGGACTGGATGCTTTTAAGTGGCACCGGCACTGACAGGGTCACCAAGAATTTGCAAGACAAAAAAAAAAATCTTTCAAGCCGGGAGTGGGTATTGGAGGAGGTGATCTTGTGTTGGATGACAAAAGGTTAGAGTGAGACAGACAGAGAAACAGGTGTCTTGCTGTAGAGGAAGTACAAGCTTAACTGGCCAGAGAGAGGGGTTAGGAATGAAGACAGAAATAGGTGTACTACCGCAAAGGAAATACATGGCTACCCAACCTGAGCGAAGCGCATGAAAGTAACTAAACAATTTACTAAAATACTTTTGTCGTTAATTAATCTGGTGTTTAGAACATAAATTACCATGATTTAACGAGGGAATATTTTAATTGGGATCATTTTTCAACAGGAAATTCGTATTATGGAAACAAGGGCAGTTTCAATGAGATTTCGTATTAAAAGGAGTGTTGGTCGTAAGTGGATCTCAAGTTAGTTTTAAGTGTCTTATTTCTGTGCAACCTCACTTTATTTACTCCCCAGCCCCACTCTACTTAGTGTTTAACCTCACTCAAGATAGTGTACAGTTCCACTCAGGTGACTCTCCAGCTTCACTCCACTGATGTCTGTCTTCTAACTCTCTACTCCTCTATTACAGGGTGAAAACATTCAGATCGAAATCCGCAAGAACAACAACAACAAGACCAGCAACAATAGGAAAGTGAAGAAGCGTGAAATGGTGTGGAAGTAATTTGCCATGAGGTAGGGGACGCACAGACAGGCAGGCAACTACGATTACACATCTCCACACATACATGCTTACATATGCATACACACGCGCATGTGCGTGTATATATATACAGGGTGTCTACAAGGTCTGGGTACATGGAGTAAATTAAATATAAGAAATAATAATTTCTTAAAGTATGTGTTAATCCCCATGTGGCTACATGGAGTAAATAAAATCATAACATAAGCAATTAAATATAAGAAATAATAATTTCTTAAAGTATGTGTTAAATCCCCATGTGGGTACATGGAGTAAATAAAATCATAGCATAAACAATCAAATATAAGAAATAATAATTTCTTAAAATATGTGTTAATCCCCATGTGGCTACATGGAGTAAATAAAATCATAACATAAGCAATTAAATATAAGAAATAATAATTTCTTAAAGTATGTGTTAATCCCCATGTGGCTACATGAAGTAAATAAAATCATAGCATAAACAATCAAATATAAGAAATAATAATTTCTTAAAGTATGTGTTAAATCCCCATGTGGCTACATGGAGTAAATAAAATCATAACATAAGCAATTAAATATAAGAAATAATAATTTCTTAAAGTATGTGTTAAATCCCCATGTGGGTACATGGAGTAAATAAAATCATAGCATAAACAATCAAATATAAGAAATAATGATTTCTTAAAGTATGTGTTAATCCTCATGTACCCAGAGTTTGAGGACACCCTGTATATTCACATACATACTCACATATAATGTATGTATGTGTGTGAATATGTATATATATGTATGTATTTTTGTGTATGTCTGTGTATTAATATATGTATGTATATACATACACACACATAAATATATATACACACACATACATATAAATACACACATAAAGATCTTTTACTCATTCCATCTATTTTATTAAGACTGTTATATATATATGTATGTATGTATATATATATATGTATGTATGTATATATATATGTATGTATATATATATATTATTTTTTAATTTTTATTTGATTTTTTTTTTTGTATATATATATATATATATATATATATATATATATACAGATAAATGGCGATAAATCAATCAGTATATTTATTCACTGCAAAAATAAGCATTGATCTCTTACAGCTGTTTCGATTCTTACTTTACAGATTCTA
>NC_142957.1:7908314-7985085 GCF_046866305.1 Octopus bimaculoides | reverse complement strand
GAAAAATAAGGATGCATGAGAGTTGAGAGCTTTGTTAGGTTTAAAAAAAGGGTTAAAAGTTTGTGTTAAGCAGGAAATGTGGTGTCAAAACAGGAAGTGTGTGTAAGGGGAGACAAGTGTTTTTAGTTAGAGTTATGAGCTCTTTTTTTCCAAAACAGGAAGTTTGTGTCTGTTCATAGAGAAATAAGGTCACTGAGGGGTGTGTGTGTTAAGAAATGGTTGGAATTTGTCTATGAAAAGATTCTCCTTGTTGATTCTTTCTTGTGTGGAGATTCTGTCTTTACATTGATAGAAAGGGAATATAATGAATTTAGGGTTTTTGTTTCTGGCGCAAGAGTCTATGTGGCCACTGAGTGGAATTTGGCGGTATTGAGGGAGGTTTATTTGTTCCTTATGGACAGCTACTTTTCTACGTAATGGGAGGCTCGATATATATATATATATATATATATATATATATATATATATATATATATATATATACATATACACATATATCTATGTATATACAAGTGGGTGCTGTAATATTCTTGGATGTTATAGTGTCACTAAAGGTCTGTTTGCTGTCCCAAGTTTCTGAGTTCTTTTGCAGGGATTAGAAAACCTGGAAGTCAGCTGCAATAAAAGTGTGAATCTGAGAGGGGAATATGTTAAATAAAATCATAATTAACTGATCCAAATCCTTTTTTTGTCTTAGCAAATTTTGCAACACACTTAAAGTGCGTTTCATTTAGTTTTTGTCTACCAAACCCGTTAATAAGGATCTGGACGGCCTCATGCTTCAACACAAGACACTTGCCCAAGATAGCCTGCAATTGGACTGAACCCAGAACCATGAGTTGGGGAAGCAAAATTGTTCCGTCTCAATGATGTGAAAATCATCTACATGTTCACAAATATCAAAAGTATTTATTTAGATTTTTTTATTTTGAATAAGATAGGCATAACATTTAAAATTTCTGGAGAATTCTATTTGCAGAGTAATTACACATCACCATAAGAGACAGGAAGTGTTTGGTATATTTTTAATTCTATGTCACTTGTATTTCACTACAGGACAGGTATCACAAAGGTAGACATATGGAAACACTTATTCATAATCCTTCAGACAAAATATCCTATCATGGCGTGAAAAGATTGCAACAGGGAATTTAAAATATACCACATTTTTCAAGTGTCTTCTCTTTTGAAATGTGTGTGTGTGTGTGTGTGTGTGTGTGTGCGCGCGTGTGCGTGCGTGTGTGTGATTGTGTGAAAGAGAAAGAGAAAAAAAGGATGAGCATAGAAGAGAGAATGCTTTGTATGTATTAACTATACATAGTTTAGTAAAGGGGTGACAGAGTAATATTTAGGGGAATCCATGCAATCCGTATTAATCGTAAGATGTCTGTTTTAATTACAATCTCAATTTTGTCTGACTGACGGAAGAGAAAAATCACTCGACAACTCTCCCCCAGTGTATTACTGTTACCTATAATATCAAATATGAAGTGAAAGAGAACACCACTCCTTAACCAAGATGGTTCTATACCAGTGCTTCACAAACTTCTTTTTAAATCTGACCCCTTTCATTTACGAATCTTTTTCCAATGCTCCCTTCCATTGCTGCGATTCAATGTCTATCATTTCTATTGTTCTCTCAGTTACTATTAACTCAAAGTAATTTAGTTCTGGGCCCTAGTCTTGACATGGGTGACTACTTACCACAGCACCGCCCAATAATAAGTGAATAGTTTCTGATTCAACCATCAAAATATGGCTTTAGCCAAACTCAAGTATACGTTGCGTGTTATATATACGTACTGCCATTGACAAATGAGTCCCGAGTCCTTACAAAATTTTCCACAGCCCACTCACAGGGGTCGTACTACCCTTTTTGAGAATCCCTGATCTATATTCTTGCAGACAGCATCCCATTTTCCGACTATCAGCCTCTCATTCTAACATTCAATTTTCCTTTTATGAAGTAAAACGTCATAAACAGCCATCATCATTGTCCCTTTGGGTATCTTTTTCTATTCAATGAACACAAATACGGTTTTATAAAACCAGATCAAGAGGGATTTTGATTCCTATGTGACACCTCATTGTTTTCATATGTTTGATAACTTCTAGAAAAGATATGGTGTAGCCTCTGACATCGGGAAATCATTCAACTCTGTGTGGCAAGAGAACATCTTGACTCAGATACAATCCATCTGATGAATTTAGTTGTCCCTCATCTCCTGGACTGAATATTACCTGCCAGAATACTCCATCGCAGTGTGTGATGCTGGTCTTCTCTCTCACTTACACTCTATCAATTCTGACATTGCATCACGTTTTGGTCAAATATTTATAAGAGGATTAGAGGAAAGAGATGAAGAAAGAAATGAAATATCATGGACAAATATTTGTGGTTATTTCGGAAGATTTCAAGTTGTGTATAAAATAATCAACAATCAAATTTGAGAAAACAATATAAGGAACAACTTACACTATCCGGATGGCTTTTGATGAAATTTCTCACCCCTTCAATTTTCTCTATAAGCGTATTTACATTCATGTCAGGATTACATGCAAAATTTAAAGAGTGATTAATCATGCGGAAAGATTATTTAGTTCTGGGCCCTAGTCTTGACATGGGTGACTACTTACCACAGCACCGCCCAATAATAAGTGAATAGTTTCTGATTCAACCATCAAAATATGGCTTTAGCCAAACTCAAGTATACGTTGCGTGTTATATATACGTACCGCCATTGACAAATGAGTCCCGAGTCCTTACAAAATTTTCCACAGCCCACTCACAGGGGTCGTACTACCCTTTTTGAGAATACCTGATCTATATTCTTGCAGACAGCATTCCATTTTCCGACTATCAGCCTCTCATTCTAACATTCAATTTTCCTTTTATGAAGTAAAACGTCATAAACAGCCATCATCATTGTCCCTTTGGGTATCTTTTTCTATTCAATGAACACAAATACGGTTTTATAAAACCAGATCAAGAGGGATTTTGATTCCTATGTGACACCTCATTGTTTTCATATGTTTGATAACTTCTAGAAAAGATATGGTGTAGCCTCTGACATCGGGAAATCATTCAACTCTGTGTGGCAAGAGAACATCTTGACACAGATACAATCCATCTGATGAATTTAGTTGTCCCTCATCTCCTGGACTGAATATTACCTGCCAGAATACTCCATCGCAGTGTGTGATGCTGGTCTTCTCTCTCACTTACACTCTATCAATTCTGACATTGCATCACGTTTTGGTCAAATATTTATAAGAGGATTAGAGGAAAGAGATGAAGAAAGAAATGAAATATCATGGACAAATATTTGTGGTTATTTCGGAAGATTTCAAGTTGTGTATAAAATAATCAACAATCAAATTTGAGAAAACAATATAAGGAACAACTTACACTATCCGGATGGCTTTTGATAAAGTTTCTCACACCTTCAATTTTCTCTATAAGCGTATTTACATTCATGTCAGGATTACATGCAAAATTTAAAGAGTGATTAATCATGCGGAAAGATTATTTAGTTCTGGGCCCTAGTCTTGACATGGGTGACTACTTAACACAGCACCGCCCAATAATAAGTGAATAGTTTCTGATTCAACCATTAAAATATGGCTTTAGCCAAACTCAAGTATACGTTGCGTGTTATATATACGTACCGCCATTAACAAATGAGTCCCGAGTCGTTACAAAATTTTCCACAGCCCACTCACAGGGGTCGTACTACCGTTTTTGAGAATCCCTGATCTATATTCTTGCAGACAGCATCCCATTTTCCGACTATCAGCCTCTCATTCTAACATTCAATTTTCCTTTTATGAAGTAAAACGTCATAAACAGCCATCATCATTGTCCCTTTGGGTATCTTTTTCTATTCAGTGAACACAAATACAGTTTTATAAAACCAGATCAAGAGGGATTTTGATTCCTATGTGACACCTCATTGTTTTCATATGTTTGATAACATCTAGAAAAGATATGGTGTAGCCTTTGACATCGGGAAATCATTCAACTCTGTGTGGCAAGAGAACATCTTGACACAGATACAATCCATCTGATGAATTTAGTTGTCCCTCATCTCCTGGACTGAATATTACCTGCCAGAATACTCCATCGCAGTGTGTGATGCTGGTCTTCTCTCTCACTTACACTCTATCAATTCTGACACTGCATCACGTTTTGGTCAAATATTTATAAGAGGATTAGAGGAAAGAGATGAAGAAAGAAATGAAATATCATGGACAAATATTTGTGGTTATTTCGGAAGATTTCAAATTGTGTATAAAATAACCAACAATCAAATTTGAGAAAACAATATAAGGAACAACTTACACTATCCGGATGGCTTTTGATAAAATTTCTCACAACTTCAATGTCTCCCTGTTCAATTTTCTCTATAAGCGTATTTACATTCATGTCAGGATTACATGCAAAATTTAAAGAGTGATTAATCATGCGGAAAGATTATTTAGTTCTGGGCCCTAGTCTTGACATGGGTGACTACTTAACACAGCACCGCCCAATAATAAGTGAATAGTTTCTGATTCAACCATCAAAATATGGCTTTAGCCAAACTCAAGTATACGTTGCGTGTTATATATACGTACTGCCATTAACAAATGAGTCCCGAGTCCTTACAAAATTTTCCACAGCCCACTCACAGGGGTCGTACTACCCTTTTTGAGAATACCTGATCTATATTCTTGCAGACAGCATTCCATTTTCCGACTATCAGCCTCTCATTCTAACATTCAATTTTCCTTTTATGAAGTAAAACGTCATAAACAGCCATCATCATTGTCCCTTTGGGTATCTTTTTCTATTCAATGAACACAAATACGGTTTTATAAAACCAGATCAAGAGGGATTTTGATTCCTATGTGACACCTCATTGTTTTCATATGTTTGATAACTTCTAGAAAAGATATGGTGTAGCCTCTGACATCGGGAAATCATTCAACTCTGTGTGGCAAGAGAACATCTTGACTCAGATACAATCCATCTGATGAATTTAGTTGTCCCTCATCTCCTGGACTGAATATTACCTGCCAGAATACTCCATCGCAGTGTGTGATGCTGGTCTTCTCTCTCACTTACACTCTATCAATTCTGACATTGCATCACGTTTTGGTCAAATATTTATAAGAGGATTAGAGGAAAGAGATGAAGAAAGAAATGAAATATCATGGACAAATATTTGTGGTTATTTCGGAAGATTTCAAGTTGTGTATAAAATAATCAACAATCAAATTTGAGAAAACAATATAAGGAACAACTTACACTATCCGGATGGCTTTTGATGAAATTTCTCACCCCTTCAATTTTCTCTATAAGCGTATTTACATTCATGTCAGGATTACATGCAAAATTTAAAGAGTGATTAATCATGCGGAAAGATTATTTAGTTCTGGGCCCTAGTCTTGACATGGGTGACTACTTACCACAGCACCGCCCAATAATAAGTGAATAGTTTCTGATTCAACCATCAAAATATGGCTTTAGCCAAACTCAAGTATACGTTGCGTGTTATATATACGTACCGCCATTGACAAATGAGTCCCGAGTCCTTACAAAATTTTCCACAGCCCACTCACAGGGGTCGTACTACCGTTTTTGAGAATCCCTGATCTATATTCTTGCAGACAGCATCCCATTTTCCGACTATCAGCCTCTCATTCTAACATTCAATTTTCCTTTTATGAAGTAAAACGTCATAAACAGCCATCATCATTGTCCCTTTGGGTATCTTTTTCTATTCAGTGAACACAAATACAGTTTTATAAAACCAGATCAAGAGGGATTTTGATTCCTATGTGACACCTCATTGTTTTCATATGTTTGATAACATCTAGAAAAGATATGGTGTAGCCTTTGACATCGGGAAATCATTCAACTCTGTGTGGCAAGAGAACATCTTGACACAGATACAATCCATCTGATGAATTTAGTTGTCCCTCATCTCCTGGACTGAATATTACCTGCCAGAATACTCCATCGCAGTGTGTGATGCTGGTCTTCTCTCTCACTTACACTCTATCAATTCTGACACTGCATCACGTTTTGGTCAAATATTTATAAGAGGATTAGAGGAAAGAGATGAAGAAAGAAATGAAATATCATGGACAAATATTTGTGGTTATTTCGGAAGATTTCAAATTGTGTATAAAATAACCAACAATCAAATTTGAGAAAACAATATAAGGAACAACTTACACTATCCGGATGGCTTTTGATAAAATTTCTCACAACTTCAATGTCTCCCTGTTCAATTTTCTCTATAAGCGTATTTACATTCATGTCAGGATTACATGCAAAATTTAAAGAGTGATTAATCATGCGGAAAGATTATTTAGTTCTGGGCCCTAGTCTTGACATGGGTGACTACTTAACACAGCACCGCCCAATAATAAGTGAATAGTTTCTGATTCAACCATCAAAATATGGCTTTAGCCAAACTCAAGTATACGTTGCGTGTTATATATACGTACTGCCATTAACAAATGAGTCCCGAGTCCTTACAAAATTTTCCACAGCCCACTCACAGGGGTCGTACTACCCTTTTTGAGAATACCTGATCTATATTCTTGCAGACAGCATTCCATTTTCCGACTATCAGCCTCTCATTCTAACATTCAATTTTCCTTTTATGAAGTAAAACGTCATAAACAGCCATCATCATTGTCCCTTTGGGTATCTTTTTCTATTCAATGAACACAAATACGGTTTTATAAAACCAGATCAAGAGGGATTTTGTTTCCTATGTGACACCTCATTGTTTTCATATGTTTGATAACTTCTAGAAAAGATATGGTGTAGCCTCTGACATCGGGAAATCATTCAACTCTGTGTGGCAAGAGAACATCTTGACTCAGATACAATCCATCTGATGAATTTAGTTGTCCCTCATCTCCTGGACTGAATATTACCTGCCAGAATACTCCATCGCAGTGTGTGATGCTGGTCTTCTCTCTCACTTACACTCTATCAATTCTGACATTGCATCACGTTTTGGTCAAATATTTATAAGAGGATTAGAGGAAAGAGATGAAGAAAGAAATGAAATATCATGGACAAATATTTGTGGTTATTTCGGAAGATTTCAAGTTGTGTATAAAATAATCAACAATCAAATTTGAGAAAACAATATAAGGAACAACTTACACTATCCGGATGGCTTTTGATGAAATTTCTCACCCCTTCAATTTTCTCTATAAGCGTATTTACATTCATGTCAGGATTACATGCAAAATTTAAAGAGTGATTAATCATGCGGAAAGATTATTTAGTTCTGGGCCCTAGTCTTGACATGGGTGACTACTTACCACAGCACCGCCCAATAATAAGTGAATAGTTTCTGATTCAACCATCAAAATATGGCTTTAGCCAAACTCAAGTATACGTTGCGTGTTATATATACGTACCGCCATTGACAAATGAGTCCCGAGTCCTTACAAAATTTTCCACAGCCCACTCACAGGGGTCGTACTACCCTTTTTGAGAATACCTGATCTATATTCTTGCAGACAGCATTCCATTTTCCGACTATCAGCCTCTCATTCTAACATTCAATTTTCCTTTTATGAAGTAAAACGTCATAAACAGCCATCATCATTGTCCCTTTGGGTATCTTTTTCTATTCAATGAACACAAATACGGTTTTATAAAACCAGATCAAGAGGGATTTTGATTCCTATGTGACACCTCATTGTTTTCATATGTTTGATAACTTCTAGAAAAGATATGGTGTAGCCTCTGACATCGGGAAATCATTCAACTCTGTGTGGCAAGAGAACATCTTGACACAGATACAATCCATCTGATGAATTTAGTTGTCCCTCATCTCCTGGACTGAATATTACCTGCCAGAATACTCCATCGCAGTGTGTGATGCTGGTCTTCTCTCTCACTTACACTCTATCAATTCTGACATTGCATCACGTTTTGGTCAAATATTTATAAGAGGATTAGAGGAAAGAGATGAAGAAAGAAATGAAATATCATGGACAAATATTTGTGGTTATTTCGGAAGATTTCAAGTTGTGTATAAAATAATCAACAATCAAATTTGAGAAAACAATATAAGGAACAACTTACACTATCCGGATGGCTTTTGATAAAGTTTCTCACACCTTCAATTTTCTCTATAAGCGTATTTACATTCATGTCAGGATTACATGCAAAATTTAAAGAGTGATTAATCATGCGGAAAGATTATTTAGTTCTGGGCCCTAGTCTTGACATGGGTGACTACTTAACACAGCACCGCCCAGTAATAAGTGAATAGTTTCTGATTCAACCATTAAAATATGGCTTTAGCCAAACTCAAGTATACGTTGCGTGTTATATATACGTACCGCCATTAACAAATGAGTCCCGAGTCGTTACAAAATTTTCCACAGCCCACTCACAGGGGTCGTACTACCGTTTTTGAGAATCCCTGATCTATATTCTTGCAGACAGCATCCCATTTTCCGACTATCAGCCTCTCATTCTAACATTCAATTTTCCTTTTATGAAGTAAAACGTCATAAACAGCCATCATCATTGTCCCTTTGGGTATCTTTTTCTATTCAGTGAACACAAATACAGTTTTATAAAACCAGATCAAGAGGGATTTTGATTCCTATGTGACACCTCATTGTTTTCATATGTTTGATAACATCTAGAAAAGATATGGTGTAGCCTTTGACATCGGGAAATCATTCAACTCTGTGTGGCAAGAGAACATCTTGACACAGATACAATCCATCTGATGAATTTAGTTGTCCCTCATCTCCTGGACTGAATATTACCTGCCAGAATACTCCATCGCAGTGTGTGATGCTGGTCTTCTCTCTCACTTACACTCTATCAATTCTGACACTGCATCACGTTTTGGTCAAATATTTATAAGAGGATTAGAGGAAAGAGATGAAGAAAGAAATGAAATATCATGGACAAATATTTGTGGTTATTTCGGAAGATTTCAAATTGTGTATAAAATAACCAACAATCAAATTTGAGAAAACAATATAAGGAACAACTTACACTATCCGGATGGCTTTTGATAAAATTTCTCACAACTTCAATGTCTCCCTGTTCAATTTTCTCTATAAGCGTATTTACATTCATGTCAGGATTACATGCAAAATTTAAAGAGTGATTAATCATGCGGAAAGATTATTTAGTTCTGGGCCCTAGTCTTGACATGGGTGACTACTTAACACAGCACCGCCCAATAATAAGTGAATAGTTTCTGATTCAACCATCAAAATATGGCTTTAGCCAAACTCAAGTATACGTTGCGTGTTATATATACGTACTGCCATTAACAAATGAGTCCCGAGTCCTTACAAAATTTTCCACAGCCCACTCACAGGGGTCGTACTACCCTTTTTGAGAATACCTGATCTATATTCTTGCAGACAGCATTCCATTTTCCGACTATCAGCCTCTCATTCTAACATTCAATTTTCCTTTTATGAAGTAAAACGTCATAAACAGCCATCATCATTGTCCCTTTGGGTATCTTTTTCTATTCAATGAACACAAATACGGTTTTATAAAACCAGATCAAGAGGGATTTTGATTCCTATGTGACACCTCATTGTTTTCATATGTTTGATAACTTCTAGAAAAGATATGGTGTAGCCTCTGACATCGGGAAATCATTCAACTCTGTGTGGCAAGAGAACATCTTGACTCAGATACAATCCATCTGATGAATTTAGTTGTCCCTCATCTCCTGGACTGAATATTACCTGCCAGAATACTCCATCGCAGTGTGTGATGCTGGTCTTCTCTCTCACTTACACTCTATCAATTCTGACATTGCATCACGTTTTGGTCAAATATTTATAAGAGGATTAGAGGAAAGAGATGAAGAAAGAAATGAAATATCATGGACAAATATTTGTGGTTATTTCGGAAGATTTCAAGTTGTGTATAAAATAATCAACAATCAAATTTGAGAAAACAATATAAGGAACAACTTACACTATCCGGATGGCTTTTGATGAAATTTCTCACCCCTTCAATTTTCTCTATAAGCGTATTTACATTCATGTCAGGATTACATGCAAAATTTAAAGAGTGATTAATCATGCGGAAAGATTATTTAGTTCTGGGCCCTAGTCTTGACATGGGTGACTACTTACCACAGCACCGCCCAATAATAAGTGAATAGTTTCTGATTCAACCATCAAAATATGGCTTTAGCCAAACTCAAGTATACGTTGCGTGTTATATATACGTACCGCCATTGACAAATGAGTCCCGAGTCCTTACAAAATTTTCCACAGACCACTCACAGGGGTCGTACTACCCTTTTTGAGAATCCCTGATCTATATTCTTGCAGACAGCATCCCATTTTCCGACTATCAGCCTCTCATTCTAACATTCAATTTTCCGTTTATGAAGTAAAACGTCATAAACAACCATCATCATTGTCCCTTTGGGTATCTTTTTCTATTCAGTGAACACAAATACAGTTTTATAAAACCAGATCAAGAGGGATTTTGATTCCTATGTGACACCTCATTGTTTTCATATGTTTGATAACTTCTAGAAAAGATATGGTGTAGCCTCTGACATCGGGAAATCATTCAACTCTGTGTGGCAAGAGAACATCTTGACACAGATACAATCCATCTGATGAATTTAGTTGTCCCTCATCTCCTGGACTGAATATTACCTGCCAGAATACTCCATCGCAGTGTGTGATGCTGGTCTTCTCTCTCACTTACACTCTATCAATTCTGACATTGCATCACGTTTTGGTCAAATATTTATAAGAGGATTAGAGGAAAGAGATGAAGAAAGAAATGAAATATCATGGACAAATATTTGTGGTTATTTCGGAAGATTTCAAGTTGTGTATAAAATAATCAACAATCAAATTTGAGAAAACAATATAAGGAACAACTTACACTATCCGGATGGCTTTTAATGAAATTTCTCACAACTTCAATGTCTCCCTGTTCAATTTTCTCTATAAGCGTATTTACATTCATGTCAGGATTACATGCAAAATTTAAAGAGTGATTAATCATGCGGAAAGATTATTTAGTTCTGGGCCCTAGTCTTGACATGGGTGACTACTTAACACAGCACCGCCCAATAATAAGTGAATAGTTTCTGATTCAACCATTAAAATATGGCTTTAGCCAAACTCAAGTATACGTTGCGTGTTATATATACGTACCGCCATTAACAAATGAGTCCCGAGTCGTTACAAAATTTTCCACAGCCCACTCACAGGGGTCGTACTACCGTTTTTGAGAATCCCTGATCTATATTCTTGCAGACAGCATCCCATTTTCCGACTATCAGCCTCTCATTCTAACATTCAATTTTCCTTTTATGAAGTAAAACGTCATAAACAGCCATCATCATTGTCCCTTTGGGTATCTTTTTCTATTCAATGAACACAAATACGGTTTTATAAAACCAGATCAAGCGGGATTTTGATTCCTATGTGACACCTCATTGTTTTCATATGTTTGATAACTTCTAGAAAAGATATGGTGTAGCCTTTGACATCTGGAAATCATTCAACTCTGTGTGGCAAGAGAACATCTTGACACAGATACAATCCATCTGATGAATTTAGTTGTCCCTCATCTCCTGGACTGAATATTACCTGCCAGAATACTCCATCGCAGTGTGTGATGCTGGTCTTCTCTCTCACTTACACTCTATCAATTCTGACATTGCCCCATGTTTTGGTTAAATATTTATAAGAGGATTAGAGGAAAGAGATGAAGAAAGAAATGAAATATCATGGACAAATATTTGTGGTTATTTCGGAAGATTTCAAATTGTGTATAAAATAACCAACAATCAAATTTGAGAAAACAATATAAGGAACAACTTACACTATCCGGATGGCTTTTGATGAAATTTCTCACCCCTTCAATTTTCTCTATAAGCGTATTTACATTCATGTCAGGATTACATGCAAAATTTAAAGAGTGATTAATCATGCGGAAAGATTATTTAGTTCTGGGCCCTAGTCTTGACATGGGTGACTACTTAACACAGCACCGCCCAATAATAAGTGAATAGTTTCTGATTCAACCATCAAAATATGGCTTTAGCCAAACTCAAGTATACGTTGCGTGTTATATATACGTACCGCCATTGACAAATGAGTCCCGAGTCCTTACAAAATTTTCCACAGCCCACTCACAGGGGTCGTACTACCCTTTTTGAGAATACCTGATCTATATTCTTGCAGACAGCATCCCATTTTCCGACTATCAGCCTCTCATTCTAACATTCAATTTTCCTTTTATGAAGTAAAACGTCATAAACAGCCATCATCATTGTCCCTTTGGGTATCTTTTTCTATTCAATGAACACAAATACGGTTTTATAAAACCAGATCAAGAGGGATTTTGATTCCTATGTGACACCTCATTGTTTTCATATGTTTGATAACTTCTAGAAAAGATATGGTGTAGCCTCTGACATCGGGAAATCATTCAACTCTGTGTGGCAAGAGAACATCTTGACACAGATACAATCCATCTGATGAATTTAGTTGTCCCTCATCTCCTGGACTGAATATTACCTGCCAGAATACTCCATCGCAGTGTGTGATGCTGGTCTTCTCTCTCACTTACACTCTATCAATTCTGACATTGCATCACGTTTTGGTCAAATATTTATAAGAGGATTAGAGGAAAGAGATGAAGAAAGAAATGAAATATCATGGACAAATATTTGTGGTTATTTCGGAAGATTTCAAGTTGTGTATAAAATAATCAACAATCAAATTTGAGAAAACAATATAAGGAACAACTTACACTATCCGGATGGCTTTTGATAAAGTTTCTCACACCTTCAATTTTCTCTATAAGCGTATTTACATTCATGTCAGGATTACATGCAAAATTTAAAGAGTGATTAATCATGCGGAAAGATTATTTAGTTCTGGGCCCTAGTCTTGACATGGGTGACTACTTAACACAGCACCGCCCAATAATAAGTGAATAGTTTCTGATTCAACCATTAAAATATGGCTTTAGCCAAACTCAAGTATACGTTGCGTGTTATATATACGTACCGCCATTAACAAATGAGTCCCGAGTCGTTACAAAATTTTCCACAGCCCACTCACAGGGGTCGTACTACCGTTTTTGAGAATCCCTGATCTATATTCTTGCAGACAGCATCCCATTTTCCGACTATCAGCCTCTCATTCTAACATTCAATTTTCCTTTTATGAAGTAAAACGTCATAAACAGCCATCATCATTGTCCCTTTGGGTATCTTTTTCTATTCAGTGAACACAAATACAGTTTTATAAAACCAGATCAAGAGGGATTTTGATTCCTATGTGACACCTCATTGTTTCTATATGTTTGATAACTTCTAGAAAAGATATGGTGTAGCCTCTGACATCGGGAAATCATTCAACTCTGTGTGGCAAGAGAACATCTTGACACAGATACAATCCATCTGATGAATTTAGTTGTCCCTCATCTCCTGGACTGAATATTACCTGCCAGAATACTCCATCGCAGTGTGTGATGCTGGTCTTCTCTCTCACTTACACTCTATCAATTCTGACACTGCATCACGTTTTGGTCAAATATTTATAAGAGGATTAGAGGAAAGAGATGAAGAAAGAAATGAAATATCATGGACAAATATTTGTGGTTATTTCGGAAGATTTCAAGTTGTGTATAAAATAATCAACAATCAAATTTGAGAAAACAATATAAGGAACAACTTACACTATCCGGATGGCTTTTGATAAAGTTTCTCACACCTTCAATTTTCTCTATAAGCGTATTTACATTCATGTCAGGATTACATGCAAAATTTAAAGAGTGATTAATCATGCGGAAAGATTATTTAGTTCTGGGCCCTAGTCTTGACATGGGTGACTACTTAACACAGCACCGCCCAATAATAAGTGAATAGTTTCTGATTCAACCATCAAAATATGGCTTTAGCCAAACTCAAGTATACGTTGCATGTTATATATACGTACTGCCATTAACAAATGAGTCCCGAGTCCTTACAAAATTTTCCACAGCCCACTCACAGGGTCGTACTACCCTTTTTGAGAATCCCTGATCTATATTCTTGCAGACAGCATCCCATTTTCCGACTATCAGCCTCTCATTCTAACATTCAATTTTCCGTTTATGAAGTAAAACGTCATAAACAACCATCATCATTGTCCCTTTGGGTATCTTTTTCTATTCAGTGAACACAAATACAGTTTTATAAAACCAGATCAAGAGGGATTATGATTCCTATGTGACACCTCATTGTTTTCATATGTTTGATAACTTCTAGAAAAGATATGGTGTAGCCTTTGACATCGGGAAATCATTCAACTCTGTGTGGCAAGAGAACATCTTGACACAGATACAATCCATCTGATGAATTTAGTTGTCCCTCATCTCCTGGACTGAATATTACCTGCCAGAATACTCCATCGCAGTGTGTGATGCTGGTCTTCTCTCTCACTTACACTCTATCAATTCTGACATTGCATCACGTTTTGGTCAAATATTTATAAGAGGATTAGAGGAAAGAGATGAAGAAAGAAATGAAATATCATGGACAAATATTTGTGGTTATTTCGGAAGATTTCAAATTGTGTATAAAATAACCAACAATCAAATTTGAGAAAACAATATAAGGAACAACTTACACTATCCGGATGGCTTTTGATAAAATTTCTCACAACTTCAATGTCTCCCTGTTCAATTTTCTCTATAAGCGTATTTACATTCATGTCAGGATTACATGCAAAATTTAAAGAGTGATTAATCATGCGGAAAGATTATTTAGTTCTGGGCCCTAGTCTTGACATGGGTGACTACTTAACACAGCACCGCCCAATAATAAGTGAATAGTTTCTGATTCAACCATTAAAATATGGCTTTAGCCAAACTCAAGTATACGTTGCGTGTTATATATACGTACCGCCATTAACAAATGAGTCCCGAGTCGTTACAAAATTTTCCACAGCCCACTCACAGGGGTCGTACTACCGTTTTTGAGAATCCCTGATCTATATTCTTGCAGACAGCATCCCATTTTCCGACTATCAGCCTCTCATTCTAACATTCAATTTTCCTTTTATGAAGTAAAACGTCATAAACAGCCATCATCATTGTCCCTTTGGGTATCTTTTTCTATTCAGTGAACACAAATACAGTTTTATAAAACCAGATCAAGAGGGATTTTGATTCCTATGTGACACCTCATTGTTTCTATATGTTTGATAACTTCTAGAAAAGATATGGTGTAGCCTCTGACATCGGGAAATCATTCAACTCTGTGTGGCAAGAGAACATCTTGACACAGATACAATCCATCTGATGAATTTAGTTGTCCCTCATCTCCTGGACTGAATATTACCTGCCAGAATACTCCATCGCAGTGTGTGATGCTGGTCTTCTCTCTCACTTACACTCTATCAATTCTGACATTGCATCACGTTTTGGTCAAATATTTATAAGAGGATTAGAGGAAAGAGATGAAGAAAGAAATGAAATATCATGGACAAATATTTGTGGTTATTTCGGAAGATTTCAAGTTGTGTATAAAATAATCAACAATCAAATTTGAGAAAACAATATAAGGAACAACTTACACTATCCGGATGGCTTTTGATAAAGTTTCTCACACCTTCAATTTTCTCTATAAGCGTATTTACATTCATGTCAGGATTACATGCAAAATTTAAAGAGTGATTAATCATGCGGAAAGATTATTTAGTTCTGGGCCCTAGTCTTGACATGGGTGACTACTTAACACAGCACCGCCCAATAATAAGTGAATAGTTTCTGATTCAACCATCAAAATATGGCTTTAGCCAAACTCAAGTATACGTTGCATGTTATATATACGTACTGCCATTAACAAATGAGTCCCGAGTCCTTACAAAATTTTCCACAGCCCACTCACAGGGTCGTACTACCCTTTTTGAGAATCCCTGATCTATATTCTTGCAGACAGCATCCCATTTTCCGACTATCAGCCTCTCATTCTAACATTCAATTTTCCGTTTATGAAGTAAAACGTCATAAACAACCATCATCATTGTCCCTTTGGGTATCTTTTTCTATTCAGTGAACACAAATACAGTTTTATAAAACCAGATCAAGAGGGATTATGATTCCTATGTGACACCTCATTGTTTTCATATGTTTGATAACTTCTAGAAAAGATATGGTGTAGCCTTTGACATCGGGAAATCATTCAACTCTGTGTGGCAAGAGAACATCTTGACACAGATACAATCCATCTGATGAATTTAGTTGTCCCTCATCTCCTGGACTGAATATTACCTGCCAGAATACTCCATCGCAGTGTGTGATGCTGGTCTTCTCTCTCACTTACACTCTATCAATTCTGACATTGCATCACGTTTTGGTCAAATATTTATAAGAGGATTAGAGGAAAGAGATGAAGAAAGAAATGAAATATCATGGACAAATATTTGTGGTTATTTCGGAAGATTTCAAATTGTGTATAAAATAACCACCAATCAAATTTGAGAAAACAATATAAGGAACAACTTACACTATCCGGATGGCTTTTGATAAAATTTCTCACAACTTCAATGTCTCCCTGTTCAATTTTCTCTATAAGCGTATTTACATTCATGTCAGGATTACATGCAAAATTTAAAGAGTGATTAATCATGCGGAAAGATTATTTAGTTCTGGGCCCTAGTCTTGACATGGGTGACTACTTAACACAGCACCGCCCAATAATACGTGAATAGTTTCTGATTCAACCATCAAAATATGGCTTTAGCCAAACTCAAGTATACGTTGCGTGTTATATATACGTACCGCCATTAACAAATGAGTCCCGAGTCCTTACAAAATTTTCCACAGCCCACTCACAGGGGTCGTACTACCCTTTTTGAGAATCCCTGATCTATATTCTTGCAGACAGCATCCCATTTTCCGACTATCAGCCTCTCATTCTAACATTCAATTTTCCGTTTATGAAGTAAAACGTCATAAACAGCCATCATCATTGTCCCTTTGGGTATCTTTTTCTATTCAGTGAACACAAATACAGTTTTATAAAACCAGATCAAGAGGGATTTTGATTCCTATGTGACACCTCATTGTTTTCATATGTTTGATAACTTCTAGAAAAGATATGGTGTAGCCTTTGACATCGGGAAATCATTCAACTCTGTGTGGCAAGAGAACATCTTGACACAGATACAATCCATCTGATGAATTTAGTTGTCCCTCATCTCCTGGACTGAATATTACCTGCCAGAATACTCCATCGCAGTGTGTGATGCTGGTCTTCTCTCTCACTTACACTCTATCAATTCTGACATTGCATCACGTTTTGGTCAAATATTTATAAGAGGATTAGAGGAAAGAGATGAAGAAAGAAATGAAATATCATGGACAAATATTTGTGGTTATTTCGGAAGATTTCAAGTTGTGTATAAAATAATCAACAATCAAATTTTAGGAAACAATATAAGGAACAACTTACACTATCCGGATGGCTTTTGATGAAATTTCTCACAACTTCAATGTCTCCCTGTTCAATTTTCTCTATATGCGTATTTACATTCATGTCAGGATTACATGCAAAATTTAAAGAGTGATTAATCATGCGGGAAGATTATTCAAACTTCATTGATAAGGAACAAGAGGGGCCGGATCTGGTTCATCAGCATCAGATTCCTGTACTTCTTTGCATTTCAGCCATTGTTTCTTTATGGCCGGTCGCTGTCGGTCTTCGTCATTGGTGTTTAACTTTGATGAAGATATTGGTACCTTCCAGAATACATTTCAACCTCTCCGACATTGTTTGTGGTAAACCACATTTCTTCGGTGTATATTAGACGCTCATCTACACAGCTACCGAAGGTAAAATTGTCGCTGGCTTGACATTGCATTCTGCCCGACGTTATTTGAAAATATATGAACACCTTGCAAGTTTTTTCTGAATACAATTTTCCTGGGACTCTTCAGGGGTTGTAGCTTAGTGTTTTGCCTCAACTTCCAATAATGTCTATCTGTTCCTCCTCATGATAAAATGCATCTCTTTCTAAAGCCAGATGTAAACAATTCTTGCCTTCTGCATCAACAGCACCTTTTGAAAATATAATATGAACACCTTGCAAGTTTTTTCTGAATACAATTTTCCTGGGACTCTTCAGGGGTCGTAGCTTAGTGTTTTGCCTCATCTTCCAAGCTTGAAATAAAGGCAGGGTCATCTGGTCCTTCAGGGGAACTGTTGTCTAGGTCAGTAGGTAGCTTCCTTTTTTGGGTTTCACTTTCTCTGAGATTGAAATAACATCATCCTACTGTGTGCCCTCACAAAACCGGACTAGAGTCAAGCTCAACAGGGTCTTCCTTCCGCGCTGATCCGTCCAAGCCCGTTCCCTTGGCTGTGGTTTTGCTAGACAGTGGGAATCTCATTGATCCATTCATGCACGTCACTAATTAGATGACGAGGCATTTGGCTAGTCCAACTTGCTTTCGCTATCTTTCCTTGTTAATTTAACATGGGCGGTCCCACTGCGCTCGCCAAATAGTGACCTGGATCAAGCACTATCATAAGCCGAGGGTAAGGCCCCAACAGCGCACGAGGCCGACAGGGGGTTCGAATTGAAGGGCGACTGACTGGACGAAACCGACAGGCCCCCTACGCCTGTCATTGGACACTCTTTCGGGCATGGTCTCTGTTGGGGCCAAGCTTCCGGATGCTACGTGGGACGGGTCTAGTCAGCGCCTGTACCCCGCCCTGCGATGGAGCTGCAGGGAAACGGGGTCTCGATACACGCACAACAAGCGAGGGACTTGAGGAGTGTCCAACGATTGCCGCAAGATGGAAAAGCGACTACGACTACAAATCGACCGGCGAAACTGAGAAATACCGACCCAGCAACCGAGAAACTCAGACACGGACATAGCGGGACCGTGCGACTGTATATCGTCGCTACACGATCCTGACGAAACCTCGAACCAAAAGCGACCGGCACCGAATACTACGAAACCCAGCCGAATCACTGACACCAAGAGCCGGAGGGTGCCTTCGCATGCCCTGTCCTGATATGAGGTCCCCGAGCGAACCCTGAGAGACCGTAGTCAGAACCTGCCGGATGGAACTGGCAGTAAACTCTAGAAACGACGTCGACGCCCAGGTAGGAGGGGATTATCGCCCACACTCCCACTGTAATCGAACGTTGGGACACGCCCCTTGATCCACCCTCATGGATCAGTCCCTAAGCATGCTGTACGTGCAGAGCATTGCTGTCCTGCTCAGCAACTTCATTAACGACTTGTCCCTAATGCACAGAGCTTTCAATGCCCTCTCGGCCTCGCGGCTCCAGGCACAAATATTTAAAAATCCACTTATCTGACATAAGTATGGATTCCTTCTTATAATGAAACAAATCTTTTTTTATAGCAAGGTGCAAACAACTATTGCTACCTCTGGATGAAAAAGGGCTCAACCTTAATCCTAACCCTCTCTCACAGCAGAAATTTCAAAATCCACTTATCTGA
Organism: Octopus bimaculoides; assembly: GCF_046866305.1. Classification (NCBI taxonomy): domain Eukaryota; kingdom Metazoa; phylum Mollusca; class Cephalopoda; order Octopoda; family Octopodidae; genus Octopus; species Octopus bimaculoides. Next base: position 7,965,569 of record NC_142957.1, on the reverse strand, counting down.
CATAAGTATGTATTCCTTCCCATAATGAAACCAATCTTTCTTTACAGCAAGATGTAAACAACTATTGCTACCTCTGTCAACAGCGCCTTTTTGAAATAAAATGTGGACCCCCTCCAAGCAGACGCTTGGACCCAGCATGGGTTTTCTCAACACAATAAAAAATATAAAGACGCTATTGTTTGATCTGTATCTTAAATTTACCTGTTGTATATGCATAACTTGGTATATTGTAGAACGTTCTTTTCATTTCTCTATTTCTTTTTTAGGAAGACAATTCTCTCTCATGTTTGGTTCTTCATATAAACATAGTTTGATGTTGACCATGTCTTGAAAAGGAAAAGGTGATCCCCCTTGTGTTGTTCATGTGAATCTGAAAAGTTTATCAATTGATTTTGCATTGTATGATTTACCCCTGTTGGGTGTACCTTCCATTATAAATGTATTTCTTTTTGGTATATTTTGATGTAAGTTGTTCTATAGTTCTTGGACAAATTGTTGAGTATCAATGGATTGGATATCCATAATTCTCTCGAATATTTTGAATGATAAGTCTAGATTATGACAGTCATTGGTTTTGTAAGATTTGCAAAATTCATCATTTCAGGATAATTTTGAAATCCGAGAGATATTGAGGAGGTTTGTTAAGAACTCTCTTACGCAGTTCGCTTAAAGTATCTTTTCTTAGAATTACCAACAATTGAGACTTGGCAAGCAATGTTTGTCACTTGAATTTTTGTGTAGTTTTGCCATATTGTTAACCAAATTAATGGGTTCAGTTCTTTTAGTTGTGGCATTGGTCTATGCGTTTTGTATAGGAGCATTCTTGCTTTTATGGCTTCTTCTTTTTTTATAGCAAGGTGTAAACAACTATTGCTACCTCTCGATGAAAAAAGGCTCAACCCTAACCCTAACCCTCTCTCACAGCAGAAATTTCAAAATCCACTTATCTGACATAAGTATGGATTCCTTCTTATAATGAAACAAATCTTTTTTTATAGCAAGGTGCAAACAACTATTGCTACCTCTGGATGAAAAAGGGCTCAACCTTAATCCTAACCCTCTCTCACAGCAGAAATTTCAAAATCCACTTATCTGACATAAGTATGTATTCCTTCCCATAATGAAACCAATCTTTCTTTACAGCAAGATGTAAACAACTATTGCTACCTCTGTCAACAGCGCCTTTTTGAAATAAAATGTGGACCCCCTCCAAGCAGACGCTTGGACCCAGCATGGGTTTTCTCAACACAATAAAAAATATAAAGACGCTATTGTTTGATCTGTATCTTAAATTTACCTGTTGTATATGCATAACTTGGTATATTGTAGAACGTTCTTTTCATTTCTCTATTTCTTTTTTAGGAAGACAATTCTCTCTCATGTTTGGTTCTTCATATAAACATAGTTTGATGTTGACCATGTCTTGAAAAGGAAAAGGTGATCCCCCTTGTGTTGTTCATGTGAATCTGAAAAGTTTATCAATTGATTTTGCATTGTATGATTTACCCCTGTTGGGTGTACCTTCCATTATAAATGTATTTCTTTTTGGTATATTTTGATGTAAGTTGTTCTATAGTTCTTGGACAAATTGTTGAGTATCAATGGATTGGATATCCATAATTCTCTCGAATATTTTGAATGATAAGTCTAGATTATGACAGTCATTGGTTTTGTAAGATTTGCAAAATTCATCATTTCAGGATAATTTTGAAATCCGAGAGATATTGAGGAGGTTTGTTAAGAACTCTCTTACGCAGTTCGCTTAAAGTATCTTTTCTTAGAATTACCAACAATTGAGACTTGGCAAGCAATGTTTGTCACTTGAATTTTTGTGTAGTTTTGCCATATTGTTAACCAAATTAATGGGTTCAGTTCTTTTTGTCCCCATTCTTTTAGTTGTGGCATTGGTCTATGCGTTTTGTATAGGAGCATTCTTGCTTTTATGGCTTCTTCTTTTTTTATAGCAAGGTGTAAACAACTATTGCTACCTCTCGATGAAAAAAGGCTCAACCCTAACCCTAACCCTCTCTCACAGCAGAAATTTCAAAATCCACTTATCTGACATAAGTATGGATTCCTTCTTATAATGAAACAAATCTTTTTTTATAGCAAGGTGCAAACAACTATTGCTACCTCTGGATGAAAAAGGGCTCAACCTTAATCCTAACCCTCTCTCACAGCAGAAATTTCAAAATCCACTTATCTGACATAAGTATGTATTCCTTCCCATAATGAAACCAATCTTTCTTTACAGCAAGATGTAAACAACTATTGCTACCTCTGTCAACAGCGCCTTTTTGAAATAAAATGTGGACCCCCTCCAAGCAGACGCTTGGACCCAGCATGGGTTTTCTCAACACAATAAAAAATATAAAGACGCTATTGTTTGATCTGTATCTTAAATTTACCTGTTGTATATGCATAACTTGGTATATTGTAGAACGTTCTTTTCATTTCTCTATTTCTTTTTTAGGAAGACAATTCTCTCTCATGTTTGGTTCTTCATATAAACATAGTTTGATGTTGACCATGTCTTGAAAAGGAAAAGGTGATCCCCCTTGTGTTGTTCATGTGAATCTGAAAAGTTTATCAATTGATTTTGCATTGTATGATTTACCCCTGTTGGGTGTACCTTCCATTATAAATGTATTTCTTTTTGGTATATTTTGATGTAAGTTGTTCTATAGTTCTTGGACAAATTGTTGAGTATCAATGGATTGGATATCCATAATTCTCTCGAATATTTTGAATGATAAGTCTAGATTATGACAGTCATTGGTTTTGTAAGATTTGCAAAATTCATCATTTCAGGATAATTTTGAAATCCGAGAGATATTGAGGAGGTTTGTTAAGAACTCTCTTACGCAGTTCGCTTAAAGTATCTTTTCTTAGAATTACCAACAATTGAGACTTGGCAAGCAATGTTTGTCACTTGAATTTTTGTGTAGTTTTGCCATATTGTTAACCAAATTAATGGGTTCAGTTCTTTTTGTCCCCATTCTTTTAGTTGTGGCATTGGTCTATGCGTTTTGTATAGGAACATTCTTGCTTTTTATGGCTTCTTCTTCTTGTGAACATCTGTCCCAAGGGAATGAGTTTCCGGTGCTTAAACAGGGTGTGCGCTTCATTATTCTTTCTGCCTGGTGTTTTTATGTTTATGTAGGTATCTGTACCTTCTAGGATGCATTTTGCCTCCTCGATATTGGTGTTGACGAACTACATTTCGTCAGTAAAAATTAAAGTTTTGTCGATACAAGTACCGAATGTGAAATTATCGGATGCTTGGCATCGCATCCTACCGCAGTTCAGGAACGTAAGATGTAGCGCTTTCCCGAATTGGGTGCTCCGTGAATGTGGAGAGAATTTTTCTTGGGTAGAATTTTGTGACATACGTCGAATATGTCTTTGGTGAATGCTTGCGAATCGATGTGGAGGAAGGATGTCCAGCTTTCATAAATTCCTAGAGAGGTAGTGACATTCCAGTAGGATACACGTTCGTGTACAAAGGTAACAAAAAGTCCACAGACGCAGAAATTTTCGGCCCAGTAGGGCGAAAATTGCTGTAAAAAAACAGACAACAGTTCGAATCCAAGTAGAATACACAACCACAAAATAACGATAGACGAACAAAAACGAACTCACTCAACAATAGCAGGTAGCAGAGAAAATTCTCGATACACAGCTGAAAAAAGGCTCAACCCTAACCCTCTCTCACAACAGAAATTTCAAAATCCACTTATCTGACATAAGTATGGATTCCTTCTCATAATGAAACAAATCTTTCTTTACAGCAAGGTGTAAACAACTATTGCCACCTTGAATTTTTATGTAGTTTTGCCATATTGTTAACCACATTAATGGGTTCAGTTCTTTTTGTCCCCATTCTTTTAGTTGTGGCATTGGTCTATGCGTTTTGTATAGGAGCATTCTTGCTTTTATGGCTTCTTCTTTTTTTATAGCAAGGTGTAAACAACTATTGCTACCTCTCGATGAAAAAAGGCTCAACCCTAACCCTAACCCTCTCTCACAGCAGAAATTTCAAAATCCACTTATCTGACATAAGTATGGATTCCTTCCCATAGTGAAACAAATCCTTCTTTACAGCAAGGTGTAAACAATTATTGCTACCTCTGGATGAAAAAAGGCTCAACCCTCACCCTAACCCTCTCTCACAGCAGAGATTTCAAAATCCACTTATCTGACATAAGTATGGATTCCTTCCCATAATGAAACAAATCTTTCTTTACAGCAAGGTGTAAACAATTATTGCCACCTCTGTCAACAGCACCTTTTGAAATAAAATGTGGACCCCCCTCCAAGGGGACTCTTGGACCCAGCATGGATTTTCTCAACACAATAGATTTTATCACAATTGAAGATGTTCCTCAAACTTTTTGTGTTGTCCCGTTTGGAACATATTTCCATTGTCCCTGAATTCCCTATTTTTCACCAGTTCAAAGAGGTTATCCCCAAACTTGGTCTACAGTTTTGAGTTTTGGGATCTTTTTTTTTTCTTCCGTTTTTGAAGCTCTGTGACATATTCAACTTAAAATGTCTTCTGCTGCTTTCACCTACAATTGAGACACGACCAAGCAATGTCTGTCTGTTTGTCTCAGTCTCCCTTTTATTCCGACAATGTCTAACTTCATCTCATCCAACATGTCCATGAGTTCATTCTCACGACGAAAGGAATCTATCTTCAAAGCAAGAGGGAGACATTTATGGCCTTTCCCATCAACAGCACCTTTGGAAAATGTCAATCCTTCAAAGGTGGCCCCTAGATACAGCAAGGAGCAGTGTTTCCATATCACCACAGTTCTGTCTCCATGTATTTTACAGACCCTGGGACATTCTCACTACAATAGATTTTATCAGAATTGAAAATGTTCCTTCTCTTCTTGTGTTGTTCCTGTTAGAACATCTGACCATTTCTATGAAGAGTGTTAATATCTGCCTCTTCAGCTGTTAACATGTGAATCTTCCCAAGGTGACCCCTGGAGATGGCTTAACCAACTCCTCGTGCAACACGGTAGCTGTCCCGAGTGTTGCTCTCAGCAGCCACTTCCGTTGAAGAGATGATCCTCTTCATGAAGACACATTGCTTCTCCAGCTGGGCACTCAGACACCCGAACTCTGCCTTCCTGTTGTTGTAAGGTTGGGTACTTTCAGCCATCTGAAATAACACAGAAAAAATATTTATAACCATGTCAATTGAAGTAGAAGTGAAAAATAACTTATCGTACAGTGATACTATACCACAGTATCGGACAAAAGGACGATTTCCTCTTTCTCTCTAACTCTATTAGAATTCTTCTCCAAAGTTCCGTGTATTCAGTCCCAGTATTATGAAAGTAGGACGCTGTTCTGGCTGGGGAGAAGACAGCTGCTGATTGACTCTGTTAAATTTGCCGTCGGTTCAAAAAACCCCATATCTCGCGGGCTGCACCTAACGCAAATCTGAACAAGCTGCTGCAGGCTGCATTTGGCATTTAGCAAGCGAATCAGCGATGTAGTTGAATAAGATTGAATACCAGAGAAATGGCCAGTCACTTCTTTAAGTAGAGGCATTGGTTGAATTGGTTGAATCGTTTTGAATATAAACATTCTGGCTCAAATTGCTGCCTTTTCCTGTGGACATCTATCCGATGGTGTTTTAGAATTCTTTCGTATTGGAGTTTTGTTTTGCCCTATATTTCTGTACTTTCCCGTATGCATTTACCTTCTTCAATATTAGTGTTGATGAACCATATTTCGTCAGTGAATATCAAGGTTTTGTCAATGCATGTTCCGAAAGTAAAGTTGTCGTTTGCTTGACAACGCATTCGTCCACAGTTCATTAAGTCATTTCTTATTGATCGTAAAATGTAGCCTTTTCCAGAATTTGGAACTCCATGTATATGTAGTGAGTTTCTTTTCGGAAGAATTTTCTGGCAGACATCGAAGAGATTTTTAGCAGATGTTACGTGATTAATATGGTGGTACATTGTCCACTTTTCGTAAATCCCTAAGGATGTTTTGACATCCCAGAAGGTGTTAGATGCTTCTTCAAAGAACATTTTTTTATCTTGAATTTTGGTCGCATATTGGAGTCATGCGGTTCTCAATCTGTAGTTGTGTGGCTGCAGGTAGTAGCAAGGAATTTAAGTTTGGTGTATTTCGGTATATGGACATCCATGTGTCGTAGTACATATTTTTTCCGACAGTTAATACGAAGTGTGTTATATCTCCTAAGCCTGTAGAGTTATATTACAAAAATCCTTACCTTTGTCGTAGGGAACTGAGGTAGCCAGTATAGACCATTCCAAGGAGAATTGTTTATTGCAATTTTTCAGTTCCCAAATAAATTTACTTAGGCCGGTGCTGTTAGCTTTATTCCTATCCCTAAATGAAGAATAATGGTTCGATATTCTCTTGGAGACCTGCGTCGATGAGCTACCTACCTAAAACGAGACATCTGCGTAAGACATTACCTTACATTGATAAACCACATTCTTGGTCTTGGCATTTGCACTTAAAAACTTAATTCTATTAGGATTTGATTCCGAGATGCTAATCTTATTATTGTTACAGATATTGTTATGATTCCTAATATTGTACGTACTACCTATATTAATACCTAAATGACTATTGCCATCATATGAGTGTGTTAAATTACTGGAGTAATTATTATAGTTATTGATATAAACATTACTATTATCATCATAACTGGGATGGCTGTCTAGAGATGAATCTAAAAGCCTGAAGTTATGGGAAGATATAATCTGTAACAAATTTTTAGTATTCGAAAACCCAAATCTAACCTTATGTGAGTTGATTATTGGGTAATAGTAGGAACCCCTAGGAAAGTTCCTACTCACCGCGTCTTGGAACTGCCGGACCAAATTTGATTTAACTTGCTTCCCAAATGGGAGGATGAGCCAGATATTATCATCAAATCTAGTTACAGTATTAGTGTGGTTGAATAGATGAAGATTTTTGTTTTTGTTAAAGTGTTTAGAGCCAGTTGGGCCTCCTCTCTTATGTGAGTGATAAGCATGATCCACTTTCTCAGTAAAGTGAGAAGAATGGGAAGAAATAGAAGTGGGTTTATCCCCCTGCAGGCGTGCTCCAGCTGAACTGGTCAGACCCATGGTACTTCCACAGACGGTTCGCGTGCACAATTTTTGGAGAAGTCCTTCTGCCTCCTCGAATCCTGTACGTCACATCGGACAGGCGATTCCTCACCGTATAAGGTCCTCCCCATGGACTCTGCAGCTTCTGTGACTGCCCTCTTTTCCGCCGGGGGTTATGAAACCACACTTCATTACCCTCCTTAGAGTCGATCTCACTTGCCCTGGTGTCGTGTCAACGCTTCATCATTCCACCAGTTTCCCGTCGCTGAACTGGGGCCACCCTCCGAGCTGGCTGCTTGATCGGGCGATGGCCGCCCGTGTCGATATGGTGCTCCACCAGGTCCGTGCATCCAAGGTCCAGATCTCCTGCAGAGAACACATCAGCATACCTCGCTGGTAGCTTCCTCAACCGCAACACCTGAGCGCCATCTAAGCACTGGCGACTCCGTGCAAACAGATCTTGCAAATGCACAGGCAGATCACCTCCTCCTTCAAGTACTCTCCTGCAGTTACGCAACTGACCCTGAGTTTCGTTGGTTTTTCTAGCCTTTTCTCCGTCAATAGTCTCTCCGGTAGTGAAGTAGTCACCTTCCTTCTGGCAATATTCAATATTTTGTTTTTCAGAACCTCTCGCAACTTCAATATGTGCTCTCGGAGATATTCTAGCTTTCATAGATTTAATACTGTTTCTACTAACAGTATGTAGATATCCTTGTAGATGTCTAGTTCCAGTGGCGGCAACACCTGAGCGCCATCTAAGCACTGGCGACTCCGTGCAAACAGATCTTGCAAATGCACAGGCAGATCACCTCCTCCTTCAAGTACTCTCCTGCAGTTACGCAACTGACCCTGCTACTGGTCCACTGCCTGGCACAGTCCTACGATTTGTCCTTTACAAATCTTCTGTGCCACTGTCGAAAAATTTGCTGCCACAACCAGCTCGTGCTTCCACCAGGGTTCGTCCGACCGTCACGCCAGCTTTCATCTTGCCTCATCTGTCGGGCTCCACCAGCCCCAGACAGCCATCTAACAGGTCGCTCACACGACACTGGAGCAGCTTTTCCGACTGTGTTTCTTTAGTTCTCGTTGGGCAGTCATAGCTCATGTGTCCCTTTTTTCCACAAGTCCAGCACTCACCCTTAAAAACAGACCCTGCTCTACCATTCTGTTTCTTTCTCGTCAAACTGTAGCAATCCTGCCGCATGTGTCCACGTCTCCCACAGTGCCAGCAACACACACCAGTTTTCTCAAAACTGAATTCGGTAGGCCTCCCAAGACACTTTGCCATCGAACTCCTGTGGCTTCTTCCTAATGGGGACTACACTGCTACTTTGAACCCCAGGAGATCCGGGCTCAGACATCAGAGCATTACGAGATGACGCAGCAACAACAACTACTTCGGGTTTAGCAAACCTCGGCTCGGTAGCACAAAATTTCTCTACGCACTCCAGTCTCTTGTCCAGCCTGTCCATCTGCTGTTTGCACCATGCGACATCGCCACTCATTCCGCGGAACTCCTCCTTAAACTTCTGGTGATCCTCCTGCAACCGCTGTTGCTCTTTCATGAGTTCAGTAAAGCTCTGCTTCTGTTCCTCTAACATTCTCACAATTATGACCAGGAATATTTCTTCCTTCCTTGCCTGGCCCTTTGTACGTGCTCCTTCCGAGGCCATAGCGGACAACCGACTCACTGCAGCAAATTAATCCCACTTCTGGACAATATATATATATATATATATATATATATATATATATATAGACAGGGGTTGGACAAAATAATGGAAATGCCTTAAAATTCCAAATTTTGTGGAAACTGTGTTCTCAAGGGGGTCATTAAGCTCTGCAGTAATTTTGGGAGCTGTACTTTTGTGATCCTTACTAACAATTCGTGTAAGAGTCCGACGGTCCACCTTGTATGCCACAAGACCCTAGTAATGTTTGGGTGGTCATAGCAGAGTTGTAGGGAGCATTGTCATGCATGAACACAAGAATCCTTGGAAATGACAGTAGTATGTCATCTAGCCAGGGATCCAAGACCTCCTTCAGGAGATTGCAATAGGTGGCTGTGGTCAGTCACTTTAACCCCTTCAGGCTTCCTGGCTGGGTCCAACACGTCTGTCCCCAATAATACAAGCCAATAACATGACTGCTCCGTCCTGATGTTGACGTAAGCATTGGTGACACTCATCTCCAAAATAGACCCATTTGCCCGACTGTTAGGTCCATCAAGGGTTGCCCTGGTTTCATCAGTGAACAGAACTCAACTCCTGTCTAACATTATTTACTTTTGGGCCCATTGAAGCCTCAAGTTCCTGTATGGATGCAGTTTCAGGGGTTCTTACACAGAAGCCATGATTCCGAGGATGCAATTGCTGGTGGTTTTCGGTACATGAAGCCCCGAAGCAGTGAAAATGGCTCTGCTTGTTTGTCCAGGTTTCCCACATAACTTGTGACCAATATTCCTTAAATCCCTAGCTGTCACAGTCTTGGAGGTCTCACAATCAGATCATTTCTTCCTTCGTGAAGGATCTTTCAGGAAACCTCTGTGTCCACATGACAACCTAACTTCTCCACTTTTTGAGGTTAGTATCTATTGTAATCCGCAAGCCTATCCTTTGGAAGAAAGCAATTAGATCCTTCCTAAGTTTACCTAATTCATGGCCGTTTAAATTATGGGTGACTATAAAACCATCATCCCTATACAATCCTGCGTCTATTGACGGGAATTCTAGCTTCAGATTGTGCAAAATATAAGCTCCTATAAGCGTACTTAACTTAGCCCCGTCGTATGCCCCCATCGGTACATAGAAAAGAGAATCCTCACTCTTTTCGATCCAGGTAGATTCCTCTTAAAAAGGAAGTGATTTTCTTGCATGTATGATAATGTCTATTTCCGAGCTATCGATGTTGACATACCGTTTGGCGAATTCTAATGCTTTCAGGAGCAAAGGTCAGGATATTGATGGGTAAAAATCAACAATATCGAACTGCGTAAATTTGCAGCTATGCTTATGGCTAATCCCTTTAAACCAATCTATTACTGACTTATTGTTCTTCCAAATCCGTAAATTTAAATCACTCTCTAACTTGGTTAAAGTGCGATCTAAAATATATTCGCTAATAATCCCTATTTCAGTTTTTGCAGGATTAATCAATCTACATTTGGGATTTCTATTAAAATTGGCTTTATGGTTTTTTAGGGTAATAAAAGCAGGTCAGGAGGAAAGGTATTCTATTCTATCGCTAATCTTAAGATTGTTAGCTATTCTTCTTGCCTCCAAATTCACCTCTTTGTATAAATTTGTGTTATCTTTTTTGTATGCATCTGTGATGCTATTCGAAATTAGACGCTTATAAACGTCTTATCAACCGCATATAAGTTTTTTGTCTTGTCAGAATTAACGACCATCTTATTCGAGTTGTTAATTTCTGTGATTTTTTTCATATCTCTCTGTAGATGGTTAGTATATTTACGGAATCTAATTTTTCTGATAAGATCGAAAAGGTCTTTTTCGAAGGCTTCTAATTCCAGAATAGGTGGTTGATTCCTGGAAGATTTAAGTCCGTACTTGTTTCCGTTTGGTTTTTGTTTACTATCAAAGAAGAAGGCTTTCCATCTCAATCTTCGAACAAACTCTTCTGTTTTTTTCTATAAGACTTTTGAGATATTGCTTCTGTGCAGGGATAAGTATATTCTTTTGAGAAAACTCCAATGGGTAAAGTTCCATCTTTTTCAGCTGTTTCTTCCTACTTGTAGAGTCGCTCAAACTTTCTAAAAAAAAAGGAGCGAGTTACACCGGAGTAAGCACATAAATGTGAAACAAGGTGGAAAAAAGAGTACTCAAATACCAGAGGTAGAGTAATGTGCTTTATTTAAAAGCAGCAGAAATATAACAAAAAGCTGTTACTCAGAGTTTCACGTTCCCACTCATTGGACAGTTTTGTTAAAAATGGGAGAGAAATGACAAGGCATATATATATAGAGGGTGGGGCATAAATACTGTTACAAAATAAAACAGATTTATCCCGACAAAAATTTATTTAACAACCCACTATTACAAAATATGCCTTGCAAATGCCCAAGGAACAATATGGTGTAACTTTTATTCAAAATGCTTACCTCGTGCCCTCACAACACTACGAAGTCTTTTTGGGAAGTCATCTATAGCAGCAAGCACAACATCTAAGGGTATTTTAACCCAGCACTTGGTCAATTTTTTCTTTAGAGCTCCAATATTTTGGCAAGGAGTAGAGCAGGCTTCATTCTCCAGAATTGACCACAAAGAATAATCAAGGATTCGGTCATTTTGAGGTTTTTACCTAACTTGAATATTTCAGGCGGACGCATGCCCTTCTCATGTTGCTCTATGATGAATTTTCTCTTCCATTCAACAGACCATTGCAACAAAATTTTAATATTTAGTTTCTGAAATACAAGAAAACATATAATAAACTATCATTTGACTCAAATAAATCATTAGAATTCTTTGAATATTATTATGAAAAATAGTTTTGAACTTTTGTAACAGTATTCATGCCCCACCCTGTATACTTCAAAATTTGACACTGAAAGAAATGAGTCTGACACAATGTATAACTGAGCAGAGAATGGCTTTGATGCCAAATATTGCTAGATAAATTATTATTCTTTATCTTCATTAAGGTTTTTGATACCTAAATTTATGAAATTATTTTATATGAATATTTTCGTCTGAAACATAAAAGTGTATGATAAGTTGAACGGGAGTAACAGGGGATCAGGATAGGGTTAGGAGTCCCAGATTTGAGAAGGGTGGGGTTAGGGATCCCAGAGTTGAGAAGGGTGAGGTTAGGGATCCCTAACCCCACCCTTCTCAACTCTGGGATCCCTAACCCCACCCTTCTCAACTCCGGGATCCCTAACCCCACCCTTCTCAACTCCGGGATCCCTAACCCCACCCTTCTCAACTCCGGGATCCCTAACCTCACCCTTCTCAACTCTGGGATCCCTAACCCCACCCGTCTCAACTCCGGGATCCCTAACCTCACCCTTCTCAACTCCGGGATCCCTAACCCCACCCTTCTCAACTCTGGGATCCCTAACCCCACCCTTCTCAACTCTGGGATCCCTAACCCCACCCTTCTCAACTCCGGGATCCCTAACCCCACCCTTCTCAACTCCGGGATCCCTAACCCCACCCTTCTCAACTCTGGGATCCCTAACCCCACCCTTCTCAACTCCGGGATCCCTAACCCCACCCTTCTCAACTCTGGGATCCCTAACCCCACCCTTCTCAACTCTGGGATCCCTAACCCCACCCTTCTCAACTCCGGGATCCCTAACCCCACCCTTCTCAACTCCGGGATCCCTAACCCCACCCTTCTCAACTCTGGGATCCCTAACCCCACCCTTCTCAACTCCGGGATCCCTAACCCCACCCTTCTCAACTCCGGGATCCCTAACCTCACCCTTCTCAACTCCGGGATCCCTAACCCCACCCTTCTCAAATCTGGGACTCCTAACCCTATCCTGATCCCCTGTTACTCCCGTTCAACTTCAAAATTCTGACTTTGTATCGACTTCAGAATTAAAAAAATTTTTTTATTTTTTTTATGGCACAATGAATCGGTGGAGCATCTGACTAGGTACCTTGTGTTTATTTTCATTCCTATACATGGTGAGTTCAAGTCTGGCTAAAGTCACCTTGAACCTTTTATCTTTCCTGTGATGGGTGGTGGGCATAGAAATATAATGCCGCCCCTGTCCTGTATTGAGGTGGATTTGAATTAAATCCCTTGCTAGAAATAGCAGCCAAATTGCTTTGCATTCATACATACACACCACTCAGTAAATGGACACATTCATTAACGAGGTCCCACACTACTTATGGACAGATGGAGTTGGTCATGGATGGAGTGTCTCATCAAAAAACATCTCCTGGATCTGGATAGATGGAATAGCCATGGTTTGATTGTCATTTCCTGGCCTCTACACCACAACCCAATAATTATCAATCTTAGTGAGATGAGCAGGTGAGGGGTGGGTTTTTTTTAAAAATTAAAACTCATTAAAGATTGTAATTGAAAGGTTGTAAACAATTGTTATTGTAAATTTTTGTAAATAAAATTAATTTTTTTGATATTCCTCTGTGTTTAAAATTTACTTCAACACTTTTTTTACAAAAATATGTGTGTATAATTACTTTTTGATGTATATAGTCAGTAGTGTGTATAGTTTTATAATGCGTGATACATGTATACGTATATATGATTTGTGTTTGTGTATAAATATTTTATTAAATATATAGAAATATAATTGATATTATTATGTACATATATGTATAAAATGAAGTTATAAATGATGAGAGAAATATAGTATGATAAAATTTATAGGCTAATCGACCCCTGGACTTATTCTTTGTAAGCCTAGTACTTATTCTATCGGTCTCTTTTTGCCGAACCGCTAAGTTACGGGGACGTAAACACACCAGCATCGGTTGTCAAGCGATGTTGGGGAGACAAACACAGACACACACATACACACATATATACGACGGGCTTCTTTCAGTTTCCGTCTACCAAATCCACTCATAAGGCTTTGGTCGGCCCGAGGCTATAGTAGAAGACACTTGCCCAAGGTGCCACGCAGTGGGACTGAACCCGGAACCATGTGGTTGGTAAGTAAGCAAATCGACACCAGGACTTATTCTTTGTAAGCCTAGTATTTAATCTATCGGTCTGTTTTGCCAAACTGCTAAGTTACGGGGACATAAACACACCACCACCATCGGTTGTCAAGTGATGTTAGGGGGACAAACACAGACATACATATATATACACACACACACACACACATACATATATATATATATATATATATATATATATATATATATATATATATACACGACGGGCTTCTTTCAGTTTCTGTCTACCAAATCCACTAACCAAGGCTTTGGTCGGCCCGAGGCTATAGTAGAAGACACTTGCCCAAGATGCCATGCAGTGGGACTGAACCTGGGACCATGTGGTTGGTAAGCAAGCTACTTAACACACAGCCATGTACATGAATGTGTGCACAAACACTCATAGTTCCTTTTTAGACCATTCCTACATCTGAAACCTGACCATTTCATGGACAACAGCAAAATTCTCGAGTCTTTTCTGCTCCCTAATAATGTTTCTCTTTGCTAAATTTTCTTTCAAACTCCTTGATTTTGGCCTTGCGTTCCTATTCACAGTCTTTTCTCTAATTCCTTGACCAATTCATCAATAAGACCTCATTTACTGGATTTTCCATGAACGGTCAATCTTCACCAAGAAACTACCATATTTGGTGACATACAAGACACTTTTTCATCAAAGAAAAAAAAGGGTTTCCAAACGAACCCCTGGCTCCTACATGCAAAGTTGGGTTACCCCTAAGCTAATTTTGACCCTGCTGCTCGCTACTAACCCTTTTGTTAACAAACCTACCTTAGACCACCCCCACTGCTTATATGTTACAAACTTCCATCAAAATTTCATACTAATTTCATCATCATCGTTTAATGTCCGCTTTCCATGCTAGCATGGGTTGGACGATTTGACTGAGGACTGGTGAAACCAGATGGCTACACCAGGCTCCAATCTGATTTGGCAGAGTTTCTACAGCTGGATGCCCTTCCTAACGCCAACCACTCCGAGAGTGTAGTGGGTGCTTTTACGTGCCACTGGCACGAAGGCCAGTCAGGCGGTACTGGCAACGGCCACGCTCAAAATGGTGTATTTTATGTGCCACCCGCACAAGAGCCAGTCCAGGAGCACTGGCAACGATTTTGCTCGAAAATCCTTACACATGTCACGGGCACAAGTGCCAGATGTTATGTATTTCAATTAAGAAAATTATGAATTTAGTAAAATAGGTTTGTTATTAATTAACCTGGTGTTTGGATTATAAATAACCAGGAAATTTTCATAGAAGGTTTTAATTGAGATCACTTAAAAAACAGGAAGTTTGTATCATAGAACCAGTCGAGGTTGCCTCAGATAGATTGGTAAAAAGCTATCAATCAAGATCCGCCCATATCTGCTGAAAGTCTATATAAACAGAACGTAGGGAAGCCATCTCCCTCATCATCAGGTAAGTGTTCCTTCTTGTTTTCACTCTTCCATCCTGGTTGAGTATGAACTCGTCTTTATTCAAGAAAGAGTGACATCTCTTGCCCTTAGGTATGTATGTCTTTTCCTTGACTCAGTTGAATATGAAAGTCTTGTCTTCAGGTGGAGTATGAAGTCAAACCTGTCTTCAGATTTGAAGTCTCTTGTCAACAGGTAAGTGACATTCCTTTGCAACTATCATCATCATCATCATCGTTTAACGTCCGCTTTCCATGCTAGCATGGGTTGGACGATTTGACTGAGGACTGGTGAAAACCAGATGGCTACACCAGGCTCCAATCTGATTTGGCAGAGTTTCTACAGCTGGATGCCCTTCCTAACGCCAACCATTCCGAGAGTGTAGTGGGTGCTTTTTACGTACCGCCGGCACGAAGGCCAGTCAGGAGGTACTGGCAACGGCCACTCTCGAAATGGTGTATTTTACGTGCCACCTGCACAGGAGCCAGTTCGGCAGTACTGGCAACGGACTCGCTAGAATGTCTTTTCACGGGCCACTGGCACAAGTGCCAGGAGGGCGACGTTGGTAACGATCATGCTCAAATGGTGCTATTTATATGCCCCCGGTGAAATTCTGTCCATCTGGGACCCCTGTATCTCAGTCTACATTTGTTCTTCATAGACATATCTTTTTGGAATCAGGATGATCCCAGAATTGAAAATCTGCTTTTCATTTGGTTCTTGAAAATCCTGGTTCTATAGTTTCAAACCCCAGAAGTCATGTAGTTTTGTTGTGTGGATTTCAGTAGGGGAGTTGTCTTTCCTTGCATTCAGATCTGGTATGCAGTATAGATAATGCTTTCCTCTCTCACTCCTTTGACTACGGCCATGTTGGAGCACCGCCTTTAGTCGAGCAAATCGACCCCAGGACTTATTTCTTAGAAGCCTAGTACTTATTCTATCGGTGTCTTTTGCCAAACCGCTAAGTTACGGGGACGTAAACACACCACCATCGGTTGTCAAGTGATGTTAGAGGGAACAAACATAGACACGCACATACATACATATATATATATATATATATATATATATATATATATATATATATATATATATTTCGAAACGCCTGTGTTAGAATGGGGGCAGCTGATGAAGGAGATGTTCTCTATGTGGCCTGTTTGTTTTCTGTAGGATTTTCGAGCGAGATCGTTGCCAGTGCCCCTGGACTGGCTTGTGCGGGTGGCACATAAAAGACACCATTACGAGCGTGGCCGTTTTCGTGCGGGTGACACGTAAAAGCACCCACTACACTCTCTGAGTGGTTGGCGTTAGGAAGGGCATCCAGCTGTAGAAACTCTGCCAAATTAGACTGGAGCCTGGTGTTGCCATCCGGTTTCACCAGTCCTCAGTCAAATCGTCCAACCCATGCTAGCATGGAAAGCGGACGTTAAACGATGATGATGATGATGATGATATACAGGTAGATGTAAGTATGTACATACATGTACGTATATATGCATATACTCATTTATTATTTGTATTATATATATATATATATATATATATATATATATATATACGACAGGCTTATATATATTAGCTTTAAACTAGACATATCCATTTGACTCTTTTTATGTTCAAACTGACCAAATTTGACCTATCACACCTACCCTACAATGTCATTCAAAAACATACATCATCATCAAAATTTCAAAGCTATGAGATAATGTATGATAATATATTTCAAAGCTATAAGTTAATGTATGATAATATATTTCAAAGCTATAAGATAAGGTATGATTATTTCAAAACAAGCATAACATTTGATAAAGAAACCTTGATACTGAGAAACCAGATTAACTGGAAATTTGGAGAAGAAAGACAAGACATTTGATTTGTTGAAAATTTATTAAAATTTAAATACACTGGCAGAATATAATTGGTGACATTTGAGCAGATCAGGCAGGGTGTGTGAGTGTCTACACAGACATCTGAGAAGTAAATAGACCCTACCCCTCCATTGTAGCATTTTATTTGTGTGAATCCATATATATGTATACACATGTATATACGAACTCGCATACATATACACATATACGTGCACGCATACCTATACACATAAACGTACACGCATACATACATACATGTATATACGAACTCGCATACATATACACATATACTACACACATAAACAAACACGCATACATACGTACATGCATACATATATATATATATATATATATATACCTATATATGTACATACATACATGTACGTACATACATATATACATATACATACATACACATACCTATACACACATACGTATGTATATATATATATACCTATAGATGTACGTACATACATATACACACGTATATATATACATACATATATATATTT
This sequence comes from Octopus bimaculoides, assembly GCF_046866305.1. NCBI lineage: Eukaryota > Metazoa > Mollusca > Cephalopoda > Octopoda > Octopodidae > Octopus > Octopus bimaculoides. Next base: position 7,947,980 of record NC_142957.1, on the reverse strand, counting down.
TTATATCAATATTTAGCAGAAGCAGGAGAGTGACTCAAAGTCCAAGAGTTTGGTGTGTTAGCTCTATCCCACCAAATACTCAGACCATGAGTCACTCAGTTGCTGCTGCTAAACATTGATAAAAATATATATATACATGTGTGTGTGTGTGGGGGGGGGGTCTAGATGCAGAAGTGTGTCATTGTATATGACTGATGAAGCAGTCACACGGGCAGCAGCGGAGAGCAAAATATGTTGATGTACAGAGGCATGATAATTCACATAAACAGGTGTGTGTGTGTGTGTGTGTGTGCAGATGCATATCTATGTGCAATATATATATGTATTCAATATATATATATATAGCTGTGTATATACATACATATATATAGCTGTGTATCTACATACATATATATATATATATATATATATATATATATATATATATATACACATACATACATATATATGCAGATGCATATCCAATATATATATATATATATATATATATATATATGTATGTAGATACACAGCTATATATATGTATGTATATACACAGCTATATATATATATATATATATATATACATACATACATATATATGCAGATGCATATCCAATATATATATATATATATATATATATATATATATATATATATATATATATATATATATATAGCTGTGTATATACATACATATATATAGCTGTGTATCTACATACATATATATATATATAAGAATTTAAGGATTGGAGAAAACGCATGTTATAATTGCATACTTTATTCCTACATATGTTTCAAAGGATTACAACCTTTGTGATTATAGTAATATAAGCGAAATGATCGTAAGATATTTAACTCTTTAAATTTTAGGTTCCTTTATATTTTATATTTTAGACTTTACGATATTCATGCTTAATTACGCATCAATTTTTATACTGTCCTTTCTATAAATTGTCAAATTAATCCTTCTGAAATATGTATAGTTCATTCCTTTCATCCTTTGTTAAAATTTCAAGTGTTAAACACTTATTTGTATAAGAATTGGTATATTTTTTTCTAAATGTATAGAAGACCTCGGCAAAACTCATCCCGCTATTAGACGTGTTGGTAATCCTATAAATCCGACTCAAGTTTGAAAATTCATCCACCTCGAATATTTTAACATTAAATTTTAAATTTAGCTAAGATTTCAGAATATTGCAAATAAATAGTTTTTGTTAGAAGATTCCATTTCAAATTCGATTTCAATTAAATTTATTTATTTATTTTTTTTTTTTTTTTTCAATGAAGTTAATATATTGGAATCCGAGTTCAAACTCTCAAGCATTCATTTTTAATTAACTAATTGTAAATTGCTATCATTAGAATTCCCCCACTAAGTCTCTACGTTTAACATGCATATATATCTAATATTTACCCCTATAGATATGTATATATATATATATATAGGTATATACACCCAAATATGTGCACTTTTTATATAGATATGTTCATAAGAATACACACATGTGTTTTTAATTTTACCTTATTTTTGGATTTATTATAATATTTGAAGGTTTTATAATACCTGTGTTTACATGATGTTATCGCATCTAATCTATTATTTATTAAGTTATCTAGTTTATATAGTACTATATTCAGCGATTCTAATGTGCATAAACGGCAATTATTTGATTTATGTGTGTATGGTGTGGCAGAATCTATTATTGACCAGTCTAGTTCATAATTAATTTTATTTTTATTAAGTTTTTGTATATATGTAGCTAATGAGGTTGTATTCTTATTTGTATTTTGGTTTAAAGGAATGTATATGTGCCAGGTATCTTTGTTTAGAATTAATTGAGCTCCCTATGTATACCATTTTAAGTGAGCTTCTTCTAGCATATTGACAGACCGGTCACTAGTCAATCTTATATACACAAGTATATATATATATATATAAATATATATATATATATATATATATAGCTGTGTATATACTTACACACACACATATATATACATACATATATATATATATATATATATATATATATATATATATATATATATATATATATATATATCAGTACACAATTCCGTGCATAGTTATTTACAATTCTTCTCAGTAGTAGGTGTAGAAAGCAGCAAATTCAGGATAATGGATGTATTGAGGGGTGGGTGGGAGTGAGAGTTATTAAGGTATGTGGAGTGTGTGTGTGTGTGGTGGTGGGGGGGAGACAGATGGGTAATACTGTTTAAAAGCGACCACATGGTTGTCATCACAGCAGCAACAGCAGCAGCACTATTGTTGTCATTGGTGATCATGTTACACTTTGTCATATTTCCTTGTGCAGGTCACACCACATGCTGACATAGTCTGCAAAAAAAAAAACAAGACAACAGGCATATTACTAATATTATCATCATCATCATCATCATCATCATCATCATCATCATCATCAAGGAAGCATGCTGGCGCAATCATTAGCACACGGGGGCGGCAAAAATGCTTAGTGGCATTTTGCCCCTCTTAACATTCTGAGTTCAAATTCTGCCAAGGTTGAATAAGTATTAGTCGAACACTGGGGTGAATGTAATGAACTCCGTTTTCTTTCCTCTGTTTAGACGAATTTTCCTACCTTTTCAGACAAAACCTTTTGTAACCTTCGTCCTGTCTTTGTCCTAACATGTTTTTAATTGATATTATCCCTTGTGGCCAATAAAACGAATTAATTATTATTATTATTATCGTTGCCAGTGCCCCTGGACTGGCTCTTGTGCGGGGCCGTCGTAGGATTTTCGAGCGAGATCGTTGCCAGTGCCCCTGGGCTGGCTCTTGTGCGGGTGACACATGAAATTTTTCGAGCGAGATCGTTGCCGGTACCCCTGGGCTGGCTCTTGTGCGGGTGACACATGAAATGCACCACTTTGAGCGTGACCGTTGCCAGTCCCGCCTGGCTGGCCTTCGTGGGATTTTCGAGTGAGATCGTTGCCAGTTCCCCTGGACTGGCTCTTGTGCGGGTGACACATGAAATGCACCACTTAGAGCGTGGCCATTGCCAGTACCGCCTGACTGGCCTTCGTGTGGGTGACACGTAAAAGCACCCACTACACTCTCGGAGTGGTTGGCGTTAGGAAGGGCATCCAGCTGTAGAAACACTGCCAGATCAGATTGGAGCCTGGTGTAGCCATCTGGTTTCACCAGTCCTCAGTCAAATCGTCCAACCCATGCTAGCATGGAAAGCGGACGTTAAACGATGATGATGATGATGATGATTAAGGTAGCAAGCTGGTGTAATCGTTAGCGCACTGGATAAAATGCTTAGCAGTATTTCGCCCCCGTCTTTATGTTCTGAGTTCAAATTCTGCCAAGGTCAACTTTGCCATTCATCTTTTCAGGATTGATAACTTAAGTACCAGTGAGACACTGGGGTTGATGTTTTCAACTAGTCCACTCCTCCAGCATTCTAAGCTTTCTGCCTTTAGTAGCAAGGAATATTATTATTACATTTAGTAATACTAATAACGCAGTGTAGTATGTATGACACATTATGGGTACATTGCATCTCACAGCAGAAACAGCTGTAAGCTCATGAAGTTCACAACATAATCAGTTATCCCTTTAATTCCTAAGATAGATAGATAGGTATATATATATTGCTATATATAACTTTTATAAGGAATATTCTAAAAGAATATGTAACTGAACTTATATTGAGTGCTCTATTATTTTGAGCAAATATATATATATATATATATATATATATATATATATATGTGTGTGTGTGTGTGTTTTTATATTATTAATAAATTCATAAAATTATCAATAATATTCGCAGGAAATCAATATTTGATATTTCGAAAGATATATATCCAATATGACATGGTAATATAATAAATTTAAAATTTAAAATATACAAAATATAAATATATATAAAAATATGATTGTAGATAAAGATACATGTGAATATAAATGCATATAAAAATTTATGCATGAATATTATAAAGTCTAAAATTTAAAAAAAATTTAAATTTAAAAAATTAAAAAATTGCTATATATATATATATATAAGTTCAAAAAAACAATAACAAAAAAAACAACAAAGTGAGGACGTGATACGGATAGTGTTATTGGACGCTCAGGAAAGGAAAGAGAGAGTGTATGACGTTTCGGGCGTGGCCCTTCGTCGGAAAGATGGAAAGTTCGGAGAATGGAAGAACTGTATTTATATATGTGTGTGTATCTATATATCTTTCTATACATATAATTTAATCACCTTACTTTCGAATTGTATGGATAATACCCTACTAAATTCTGGTGCCTCAACTTAAGTACCATATTCACCTGAATCTAAAGTTTTGCTAAACTTATGTATACATATATACATACATACATATAGAGATATACATATATATACATATAGATATATATATATACGTATACATATATACATACATACATGTATACATATACATACATACACATACAAATATACATACATACATATTTACACAGACATATATAAACATATACACACGTACATATATAAATATACATATATACATATAGATATATACATACATAAGGTAAGTCTTTTTTTTAATATTTTTGTATAGACGAAAAAAATATAAAACACTCTTACCTTCTTCAGAATGTCCCCCTCACCCAGCTCATCTGCACCCACCAGGTCCCCCCAATAATTGCTGTCAAAAATGAGATACTTAAATCTATAATTTCGTCCAATCAATAATAAAGCTAGATTTAAATATCTCATCTTTCCTAGCACACACACACACACACACACACACAACTGGCTTCTTTCAGTTTCTGTCTACCAAATCCACTCACAAGTCTTTGGCCAGTCTGAGCCTACAGAAAAAGACTTGTCCAAGGTGCCAAGCAGTGGGACTGAACCCAGAAAGGTTGGGAAGCAAGATTCTTACCATGCAGCCACTCCTACATTTGTTATTATTATATAATTTAATATTTTTGCAGATGTAGAAACAAAAAGTGAAAAACCATTTGGCTTTGCTCAGGATGGTATTGAACCCTGGCCAGAAACTCCAGCATGTCCTCTGCTGCTGGTTATCTATACCTTTACCTACAAGGACCTAGACTCCCAATGAAATGCTCTCAAAAATTAAGATATTTAACTTTTTGCCATTCACACTGGATCAAAGAGACTTCCGGGTGTTTTTTCCTTTTCATCTTCTCCATCCTTATCAGCCTTTCCACAATAGTTTTCGCTTATGACATCCAGGGGACGTAAACACACCAGCATCGGTTGTCAAGCAATGGTGGGGGGACAAACACCGACACACAAACACACATATCTACATATATACATATATACGACGGGCTTCTTTTAGTTTCCGTCTACCAAATCCACTCACAAAGCTTTGGTCGGCCCTAGGCTGTAGTAGAAGACATTTGCCCAAGGTGCCACACAGTGGGACTGAACCCGGAACCATGTGGTTGGTAAGCAAGCTACTTACCACGTATATTAGTTACCTTTTCTTTTCACCATCAAATGCCCTTATCCACAAGAGCATCCAAACAGGTCACCAATTTGAAAGTTCAGAGATATGTAAAACCTATTTTTGTGACTGATTATTAATCATCAGGCTATGATAAGTTTAAATATCTCATTTTTTAACTATATTTCTGTTGGGTTGAAGGATCACGGGTTCAAATCTCAGACTGGGCAATATGTGTGTTTATGAGCGAAACACCAAAGCTCTGGCAGAAGGTAATGGTGAACTTCTGCTGACTTTTTCACAACGAACTTTTTCTTACTCTTTCCTCCTACATCTAGCAGCTCACCTGTGATGGACCAATGTCCCATCCAGGTGGGGAACCCAAATGCCAATGAAACCAGGAAACCGGCCATTATGAACCGGACATGGCTCGAGAAGGAACAAACAGCAATAACAACAGTCTTACCAATAAAGAAAATATTTAAATATCTAAATTTTAACATTGAAATTGTTGGAAAAAGTCACTTTGTCTGTTAAATGGTGGTTTAGGTTTCAATTCCTACCCAGTTTAAAATTATAATTTTTTTTATTAACTTAAGTTGTATTATGTGTGTGTGTGTGTGTTACCAAATTTCATAGGTTTCCCTTAATTACAAAAAATTGAAATAACTTTAAATATCCTAATTTTCATCTTAATATTGTTGCTGCTTTGGTGGCCTCATAAGTAGAGGTGTTTAGAAGTAGTAACATGGTACAGAGGTGGAGGTTTCAAATCTGTGCCAGGTATTATAGGGGAATTAATTTAGCACTTTCATTTTTTTCCCTAAAGATTAAAAAAAAAAGTGAAAAGTTTTCCTAAGACCCCTTAGTGCAGGCCCTTTGTGATATTGAACCCTGCCCAGGATGTTAATGGTGTCTATATTGCCTATACCCACAAGACCACCTAGACACCAACAAAGATGTAGTTAAAAAATGACATATTTAAACCTATCTTGGCTGAAGATCAATATAAAGGGTTGCCAATTTACATTAATAAAAAAAATAATAATTTCAAATTGGGTAGGAATTGAAACCTAGACCACCATGTAACAGACAAAGTGACTTTTACCAAAAATTTTAATCTAAATTTTCCTTGACTCTAAAAAACTTGTTTTTAAAAATCATTTTTAAAAATTTTGACTTCAAAAAACTATTGGTGATTTCAGGCTTATTTCTAGCACAATTTATGAACTTTGTGTCTCTGTGTCTCTCTGTATATAAAGATATATATATTTCGTATGTGTATTTCGTGTGCAAGATTCTTGATGTGTGTTGAAAGAAATACAATTAAACCTTGGGAGAGGCATTATGCCGTTAATAAACACACGCACTGGTTCAGTCCTTTATTAATTTATATAGTTTTTTGTTAAATTATTTCATTGCACTCTTGCAATCTCTTCAGTAACTTGTCTCTCCACTTTCATTTATTTTGAATGTATGATCTGGCGTTGTTTCGAAACTGTATATATATATATATATATATATATATATATATATATATATATATATATATATATAATTTACATATGTATGTTTGCGTGTGTGTGTATTTATATATTATACATTTATATATTATATATATATATATCTTTATATAAAGAGAGAGAGAGAGTGGGAAAGAGAGAAAGAAAGAGATTTAATGCCGCTTATTATTAGCCAAAATCCCAAAATTTTGACTTCAAAAGACTATTGGTGATTTCAGGCTTATTTCTAACACAATTTATGAACTTTGTGTCTTTGTGTCTCTCTGTATATAAAGATATATATATATATATATATATATATATATATAAATGTATAATATATAAATACACACACACACACACATGTATATATATATATTTTGGGACTATCACATTTTGAGTTTTTATTAAACTATATATTTAAACTAGATCTAAATAAACAACCCCTGTTTAAAATATTCTGGCACAAGTCGGGAAGAAATTTAACATCCCAAAGAAACTTAATTTTGGAAAGAAATTATGTTTTTTTTACTTTTTTTAAAAATAAAATGTCGAAATCCGATGTGGAAAAATTGGTCCAATTGGTTCAAAGCCAGCCCTGTCTATATATATACATATATATATATATTTTTTGGGAATGTCACATTAAGTTGATTGTATGCAACTACTTTATATATATAAATATACAAATTAATTATCAATTATCAATATAGGGCGTCGTTTAAAAAAGATTTTCGCTGCTCTTTCTAGCAAATTAAAACAATAACACACACATTAAACAAAGCTGTCGCTGAGGTATAAAGGGAAATAACCCTACATTTGAGAGTTATCTCCCTTTATACCTCAGCGACAGCTTTGTTCAATGTGTATGTTATTGTTTTAATTTGCTAGAAAGAGCAGCGAAAATCTTTTTTAAACGACGCTCTATATTGATAATTTATGATTGATATATATATTTATAGATATAAAGTAGTTGTATATAGTCAACTTAATGTGACAGTCCCAAAAAAAATATATATATATGTATATATATAGACAGGGCTGGCTTTGAACCAATTGGACCAATTTTTCCACATCGGATCTCGACATTTTATTTTTAAAAAAGTTAAAAAAACATACTTTCTACCGAAATTAAGTTTCTTTGGGATGTTAAATTTCTTCCCGACTTTTGCCAGAATATTTTAAACAGGGGTTGTTTATTTAGATCTAGTTTAAATTTATAGTTTAATAAAAACTCAACTCGATTTCGTCGGAAAGATGGAAAGTTCGGAGAATGGAAGAACTGTATTTATATATGTGTGTGTATCTATATATCTTTCTATACATATAATTTAATCACCTTACTTTCGAATTGTATGGATAATACCCTACTAAATTCTGGTGCCTCAACTTAAGTACCATATTCACCTGAATCTAAAGTTTTGCTAAACTTATGTATACATATATACATACATACATATAGAGATATACATATATATACATATAGATATATATATATACGTATACATATATACATACATACATGTATACATATACATACATACACATACAAATATACATACATACATATTTACACAGACATATATAAACATATACACACGTACATATATAAATATACATATATACATATAGATATATACATACATAAGGTAAGTCTTTTTTTTAATATTTTTGTATAGACGAAAAAAATATAAAACACTCTCACCTTCTTCCCACTTCCTGACCAGGATTGAACCCCAGACAGGACACTTCAGAATGTCCCCCTCACCCAGCTCATCTGCACCCACCAGGTCCCCCCAATAATTGCTGTCAAAAATGAGATACTTAAATCTATAATTTCGTCCAATCAATAATAAAGCTAGATTTAAATATCTCATCTTTCCTAGCACACACACACACACACACACACACACAACTGGCTTCTTTCAGTTTCTGTCTACCAAATCCACTCACAAGTCTTTGGCCAGTCTGAGCCTACAGAAAAAGACTTGTCCAAGGTGCCAAGCAGTGGGACTGAACCCAGAAAGGTTGGGAAGCAAGATTCTTACCATGCAGCCACTCCTACATTTGTTATTATTATATAATTTAATATTTTTGCAGATGTAGAAACAAAAAGTGAAAAACCATTTGGCTTTGCTCAGGATGGTATTGAACCCTGGCCAGAAACTCCAGCATGTCCTCTGCTGCTGGTTATCTATACCTTTACCTACAAGGACCTAGACTCCCAATGAAATGCTCTCAAAAATTAAGATATTTAACTTTTTGCCATTCACACTGGATCAAAGAGACTTCCGGGTGTTTTTTCCTTTTCATCTTCTCCATCCTTATCAGCCTTTCCACAATAGTTTTCGCTTATGACATCCAGGGGACGTAAACACACCAGCATCGGTTGTCAAGCAATGGTGGGGGGACAAACACCGACACACAAACACACATATCTACATATATACATATATACGACGGGCTTCTTTTAGTTTCCGTCTACCAAATCCACTCACAAAGCTTTGGTCGGCCCTAGGCTGTAGTAGAAGACATTTGCCCAAGGTGCCACACAGTGGGACTGAACCCGGAACCATGTGGTTGGTAAGCAAGCTACTTACCACGTATATTAGTTACCTTTTCTTTTCACCATCAAATGCCCTTATCCACAAGAGCATCCAAACAGGTCACCAATTTGAAAGTTCAGGGATATGTAAAACCTATTTTTGTGACTGATTATTAATCATCAGGCTATGATAAGTTTAAATATCTCATTTTTTAACTATATTTCTCTCTGTATATAAAGATATATATATTTCGTATGTGTATTTCGTGTGCAAGATTCTTGATGTGTGTTGAAAGAAATACAATTAAACCTTGGGAGAGGCATTATGCCGTTAATAAACACACGCACTGGTTCAGTCCTTTATTAATTTATATAGTTTTTTGTTAAATTATTTCATTGCACTCTTGCAATCTCTTCAGTAACTTGTCTCTCCACTTCCATTTATTTTGAATGTATGATCTGGCGTTGTTTCGAAACTGTATATATATATATATATATATATGTATATAATTTACATATGTATGTTTGCGTGTGTGTGTATTTATATATTATACATTTATATATTATATATATATATATCTTTATATAAAGAGAGAGAGAGAGTGGGAAAGAGAGAAAGAAAGAGATTTAATGCCTCTTATTATTAGCCAAAATCCCAAAATTTTGACTTCAAAAGACTATTGGTGATTTCAGGCTTATTTCTAACACAATTTATGAACTTTGTGTCTTTGTGTCTCTCTGTATATAAAAAAAAATATATATATATATATATATATATATATATATATATATATAAATGTATAATATATAAATACACACACACACACACACATGTATATATATATATTTTGGGACTATCACATTTTGAGTTTTTATTAAACTATAAATTTAAACTAGATCTAAATAAACAACCCCTGTTTAAAATATTCTGGCACAAGTCGGGAAGAAATTTAACATCCCAAAGAAACTTAATTTTGGTAGAAATTATGTTTTTTTTACTTTTTTTAAAAATAAAATGTCGAAATCCGATGTGGAAAAATTGGTCCAATTGGTTCAAAGCCAGCCCTGTCTATATATATACATATATATATATATTTTTTGGGAATGTCACATTAAGTTGATTGTATGCAACTACTTTATATATATAAATATACAAATTAATTATCAATTATCAATATAGGGCGTCGTTTAAAAAAGATTTTCGCTGCTCTTTCTAGCAAATTAAAACAATAACACACACATTAAACAAAGCTGTCGCTGAGGTATAAAGGGAAATAACCCTACATTTGAGAGTTATCTCCCTTTATACCTCAGCGACAGCTTTGTTCAATGTGTATGTTATTGTTTTAATTTGCTAGAAAGAGCAGCGAAAATCTTTTTTAAACGACGCTCTATATTGATAATTTATGATTGATATATATATTTATAGATATAAAGTAGTTGTATATAGTCAACTTAATGTGACAGTCCCAAAAAATATATATATATATGTATATATATAGACAGGGCTGGCTTTGAACCAATTGGACCAATTTTTCCACATCGGATCTCGACATTTTATTTTTAAAAAAGTTAAAAAAACATACTTTCTACCGAAATTAAGTTTCTTTGGGATGTTAAATTTCTTCCCGACTTTTGCCAGAATATTTTAAACAGGGGTTGTTTATTTAGATCTAGTTTAAATTTATAGTTTAATAAAAACTCAACTCGATTTCGTCGGAAAGATGGAAAGTTCGGAGAATGGAAGAACTGTATTTATATATGTGTGTGTATCTATATATCTTTCTATACATATAATTTAATCACCTTACTTTCGAATTGTATGGATAATACCCTACTAAATTCTGGTGCCTCAACTTAAGTACCATATTCACCTGAATCTAAAGTTTTGCTAAACTTATGTATACATATATACATACATACATATAGAGATATACATATATATACATATAGATATATATACGTATACATATATACATACATACATGTATACATATACATACATACACATACAAATATACATACATACATATTTACACAGACATATATAAACATATACACACGTACATATATAAATATACATATATACATATAGATATATACATACATAAGGTAAGTCTTTTTTTTAATATTTTTGTATAGACGAAAAAAATATAAAACACTCTTACCTTCTTCTCACTTCCTGACCAGGATTGAACCCCAGACAGGACACTTCAGAATGTCCCCCTCACCCAGCTCATCTGCACCCACCAGGTCCCCCCAATAATTGCTGTCAAAAATGAGATACTTAAATCTATAATTTCGTCCAATCAATAATAAAGCTAGATTTAAATATCTCATCTTTCCTAGCACACACACACACACACACACAACTGGCTTCTTTCAGTTTCTGTCTACCAAATCCACTCACAAGTCTTTGGCCAGTCTGAGCCTACAGAAAAAGACTTGTCCAAGGTGCCAAGCAGTGGGACTGAACCCAGAAAGGTTGGGAAGCAAGATTCTTACCATGCAGCCACTCCTACATTTGTTATTATTATATAATTTAATATTTTTGCAGATGTAGAAACAAAAAGTGGAAAACCATTTGGCTCTGCTCAGGATGGTATTGAACCCTGGCCAGAAACTCCAGTATGTCCTCTGCTGCTGGTTATCTATACCTTTACCTACAAGGACCTAGACTCCCAATGAAATGCTTTAAAAAATTAAGATATTTAACTTTTTGCCATTCACACTGGATCAAAGAGACTTCCAGGTGTTTTTTCCTTTTCATCTTCTCCATCCTTATCAGCCTTTCCACAATAGTTTTCGCTTATGACATCCAGGGGACGTAAACACACCAGCATCGGTTGTCAAGCAATGGTGGGGGGACAAACACCGACACACAAACACACATATCTACATATATACATATATACGACGGGCTTCTTTTAGTTTCCGTCTACCAAATCCACTCACAAAGCTTTGGTCGGCCCTAGGCTGTAGTAGAAGACATTTGCCCAAGGTGCCACACAGTGGGACTGAACCCGGAACCATGTGGTTGGTAAGCAAGCTACTTACCACGTATATTAGTTACCTTTTCTTTTCACCATCAAATGCCCTTATCCACAAGAGCATCCAAACAGGTCACCAATTTGAAAGTTCAGGGATATGTAAAACCTATTTTTGTGACTGATTATTAATCATCAGGCTATGATAAGTTTAAATATCTCATTTTTTAACTATATTTCTCTCTGTATATAAAGATATATATATTTCGTATGTGTATTTCGTGTGCAAGATTCTTGATGTGTGTTGAAAGAAATACAATTAAACCTTGGGAGAGGCATTATGCCGTTAATAAACACACGCACTGGTTCAGTCCTTTATTAATTTATATAGTTTTTTGTTAAATTATTTCATTGCACTCTTGCAATCTCTTCAGTAACTTGTCTCTCCACTTCCATTTATTTTGAATGTATGATCTGGCGTTGTTTCGAAACTGTATATATATATATATATATATATATATATAATTTACATATGTATGTTTGCGTGTGTGTGTATTTATATATTATACATTTATATATTATATATATATATATCTTTATATAAAGAGAGAGAGAGAGTGGGAAAGAGAGAAAGAAAGAGATTTAATGCCTCTTATTATTAGCCAAAATCCAAAAATTTTGACTTCAAAAGACTATTGGTGATTTCAGGCTTATTTCTAACACAATTTATGAACTTTGTGTCTTTGTGTCTCTCTGTATATAAATATATATATATATATATATATATATATATATATATATATATATATATATATATAAATGTATAATATATAAATACACACACACACACACACATGTATATATATATATTTTGGGACTATCACATTTTGAGTTTTTATTAAACTATAAATTTAAACTAGATCTAAATAAACAACCCCTGTTTAAAATATTCTGGCACAAGTCGGGAAGAAATTTAACATCCCAAAGAAACTTAATTTTGGTAGAAATTATGTTTTTTTTACTTTTTTTAAAAATAAAATGTCGAAATCCGATGTGGAAAAATTGGTCCAATTGGTTCAAAGCCAGCCCTGTCTATATATATACATATATATATATATTTTTTGGGAATGTCACATTAAGTTGATTGTATGCAACTACTTTATATATATAAATATACAAATTAATTATCAATTATCAATATAGGGCGTCGTTTAAAAAAGATTTTCGCTGCTCTTTCTAGCAAATTAAAACAATAACACACACATTAAACAAAGCTGTCGCTGAGGTATAAAGGGAAATAACCCTACATTTGAGAGTTATCTCCCTTTATACCTCAGCGACAGCTTTGTTCAATGTGTATGTTATTGTTTTAATTTGCTAGAAAGAGCAGCGAAAATCTTTTTTAAACGACGCTCTATATTGATAATTTATGATTGATATATATATTTATAGATATAAAGTAGTTGTATATAGTCAACTTAATGTGACAGTCCCAAAAAATATATATATATATGTATATATATAGACAGGGCTGGCTTTGAACCAATTGGACCAATTTTTCCACATCGGATCTCGACATTTTATTTTTAAAAAAGTTAAAAAAACATACTTTCTACCGAAATTAAGTTTCTTTGGGATGTTAAATTTCTTCCCGACTTTTGCCAGAATATTTTAAACAGGGGTTGTTTATTTAGATCTAGTTTAAATTTATAGTTTAATAAAAACTCAACTCGATTTCGTCGGAAAGATGGAAAGTTCGGAGAATGGAAGAACTGTATTTATATATGTGTGTGTATCTATATATCTTTCTATACATATAATTTAATCACCTTACTTTCGAATTGTATGGATAATACCCTACTAAATTCTGGTGCCTCAACTTAAGTACCATATTCACCTGAATCTAAAGTTTTGCTAAACTTATGTATACATATATACATACATACATATAGAGATATACATATATATACATATAGATATATATATATACGTATACATATATACATACATACATGTATACATATACATACATACACATACAAATATACATACATACATATTTACACAGACATATATAAACATATACACACGTACATATATAAATATACATATATACATATAGATATATACATACATAAGGTAAGTCTTTTTTTTAATATTTTTGTATAGACGAAAAAAATATAAAACACTCTTACCTTCTTCCCACTTCCTGACCAGGATTGAACCCCAGACAGGACACTTCAGAATGTCCCCCTCACCCAGCTCATCTGCACCCACCAGGTCCCCCCAATAATTGCTGTCAAAAATGAGATACTTAAATCTATAATTTCGTCCAATCAATAATAAAGCTAGATTTAAATATCTCATCTTTCCTAGCACACACACACACACACACACAACTGGCTTCTTTCAGTTTCTGTCTACCAAATCCACTCACAAGTCTTTGGCCAGTCTGAGCCTACAGAAAAAGACTTGTCCAAGGTGCCAAGCAGTGGGACTGAACCCAGAAAGGTTGGGAAGCAAGATTCTTACCATGCAGCCACTCCTACATTTGTTATTATTATATAATTTAATATTTTTGCAGATGTAGAAACAAAAAGTGGAAAACCATTTGGCTCTGCTCAGGATGGTATTGAACCCTGGCCAGAAACTCCAGTATGTCCTCTGCTGCTGGTTATCTATACCTTTACCTACAAGGACCTAGACTCCCAATGAAATGCTTTAAAAAATTAAGATATTTAACTTTTTGCCATTCACACTGGATCAAAGAGACTTCCAGGTGTTTTTTCCTTTTCATCTTCTCCATCCTTATCAGCCTTTCCACAATAGTTTTCGCTTATGACATCCAGGGGACGTAAACACACCAGCATCGGTTGTCAAGCAATGGTGGGGGGACAAACACCGACACACAAACACACATATCTACATATATACATATATACGACGGGCTTCTTTTAGTTTCCGTCTACCAAATCCACTCACAAAGCTTTGGTCGGCCCTAGGCTGTAGTAGAAGACATTTGCCCAAGGTGCCACACAGTGGCACTGAACCCGGAACCATGTGGTTGGTAAGCAAGCTACTTACCACGTATATTAGTTACCTTTTCTTTTCACCATCAAATGCCCTTATCCACAAGAGCATCCAAACAGGTCACCAATTTGAAAGTTCAGGGATATGTAAAACCTATTTTTGTGACTGATTATTAATCATCAGGCTATGATAAGTTTAAATATCTCATTTTTTAACTATATTTCTCTCTGTATATAAAGATATATATATTTCGTATGTGTATTTCGTGTGCAAGATTCTTGATGTGTGTTGAAAGAAATACAATTAAACCTTGGGAGAGGCATTATGCCGTTAATAAACACACGCACTAGTTCAGTCCTTTATTAATTTATATAGTTTTTTGTTAAATTATTTCATTGCACTCTTGCAATCTCTTCAGTAACTTGTCTCTCCACTTCCATTTATTTTGAATGTATGATCTGGCGTTGTTTCGAAACTGTATATATATATATATATATATATATATATAATTTACATATGTATGTTTGCGTGTGTGTGTATTATACATTTATATATTATATATATATATATCTTTATATAAAGAGAGAGAGAGAGTGGGAAAGAGAGAAAGAAAGAGATTTAATGCCTCTTATTATTAGCCAAAATCCAAAAATTTTGACTTCAAAAGACTATTGGTGATTTCAGGCTTATTTCTAACACAATTTATGAACTTTGTGTCTTTGTGTCTCTCTGTATATAAATATATATATATATATATATATATATATATATATATATATATATAAATGTATAATATATAAATACACACACACACACACACATGTATATATATATATTTTGGGACTATCACATTTTGAGTTTTTATTAAACTATAAATTTAAACTAGATCTAAATAAACAACCCCTGTTTAAAATATTCTGGCACAAGTCGGGAAGAAATTTAACATCCCAAAGAAACTTAATTTTGGTAGAAATTATGTTTTTTTTACTTTTTTTAAAAATAAAATGTCGAGATCCGATGTGGAAAAATTGGTCCAATTGGTTCAAAGCCAGCCCTGTCTATATATATACATATATATATATATTTTTTGGGAATGTCACATTAAGTTGATTGTATGCAACTACTTTATATATATAAATATACAAATTAATTATCAATTATCAATATAGGGCGTCGTTTAAAAAAGATTTTCGCTGCTCTTTCTAGCAAATTAAAACAATAACACACACATTAAACAAAGCTGTCGCTGAGGTATAAAGGGAAATAACCCTACATTTGAGAGTTATCTCCCTTCATACCTCAGCGACAGCTTTGTTCAATGTGTATGTTATTGTTTTAATTTGCTAGAAAGAGCAGCGAAAATCTTTTTTAAACGACGCTCTATATTGATAATTTATGATTGATATATATATTTATAGATATAAAGTAGTTGTATATAGTCAACTTAATGTGACAGTCCCAAAAAATATATATATATATGTATATATATAGACAGGGCTGGCTTTGAACCAATTGGACCAATTTTTCCACATCGGATCTCGACATTTTATTTTTAAAAAAGTTAAAAAAACATACTTTCTACCGAAATTAAGTTTCTTTGGGATGTTAAATTTCTTCCCGACTTTTGCCAGAATATTTTAAACAGGGGTTGTTTATTTAGATCTAGTTTAAATTTATAGTTTAATAAAAACTCAACTCGATTTCGTCGGAAAGATGGAAAGTTCGGAGAATGGAAGAACTGTATTTATATATGTGTGTGTATCTATATATCTTTCTATACATATAATTTAATCACCTTACTTTCGAATTGTATGGATAATACCCTACTAAATTCTGGTGCCTCAACTTAAGTACCATATTCACCTGAATCTAAAGTTTTGCTAAACTTATGTATACATATATACATACATACATATAGAGATATACATATATATACATATAGATATATATATATACGTATACATATATACATACATACATGTATACATATACATACATACACATACAAATATACATACATACATATTTACACAGACATATATAAACATATACACACGTACATATATAAATATACATATATACATATAGATATATACATACATAAGGTAAGTCTTTTTTTTAATATTTTTGTATAGACGAAAAAAATATAAAACACTCTTACCTTCTTCCCACTTCCTGACCAGGATTGAACCCCAGACAGGACACTTCAGAATGTCCCCCTCACCCAGCTCATCTGCACCCACCAGGTCCCCCCAATAATTGCTGTCAAAAATGAGATACTTAAATCTATAATTTCGTCCAATCAATAATAAAGCTAGATTTAAATATCTCATCTTTCCTAGCACACACACACACACACACACACAACTGGCTTCTTTCAGTTTCTGTCTACCAAATCCACTCACAAGTCTTTGGCCAGTCTGAGCCTACAGAAAAAGACTTGTCCAAGGTGCCAAGCAGTGGGACTGAACCCAGAAAGGTTGGGAAGCAAGATTCTTACCATGCAGCCACTCCTACATTTGTTATTATTATATAATTTAATATTTTTGCAGATGTAGAAACAAAAAGTGGAAAACCATTTGGCTCTGCTCAGGATGGTATTGAACCCTGGCCAGAAACTCCAGTATGTCCTCTGCTGCTGGTTATCTATACCTTTACCTACAAGGACCTAGACTCCCAATGAAATGCTTTAAAAAATTAAGATATTTAACTTTTTGCCATTCACACTGGATCAAAGAGACTTCCAGGTGTTTTTTCCTTTTCATATTCTCCATCCTTATCAGCCTTTCCACAATAGTTTTCGCTTATGACATCCAGGGGACGTAAACACACCAGCATCGGTTGTCAAGCAATGGTGGGGGGACAAACACCGACACACAAACACACATATCTACATATATATATATATACGACGGGCTTCTTTTAGTTTCCGTCTACCAAATCCACTCACAAAGCTTTGGTCGGCCCTAGGCTGTAGTAGAAGACATTTGCCCAAGGTGCCACACAGTGGGACTGAACCCGGAACCATGTGGTTGGTAAGCAAGCTACTTACCACGTATATTAGTTACCTTTTCTTTTCACCATCAAATGCCCTTATCCACAAGAGCATCCAAACAGGTCACCAATTTGAAAGTTCAGGGATATGTAAAACCTATTTTTGTGACTGATTATTAATCATCAGGCTATGATAAGTTTAAATATCTCATTTTTTAACTATATTTCTCTCTGTATATAAAGATATATATATTTCGTATGTGTATTTCGTGTGCAAGATTCTTGATGTGTGTTGAAAGAAATACAATTAAACCTTGGGAGAGGCATTATGCCGTTAATAAACACACGCACTGGTTCAGTCCTTTATTAATTTATATAGTTTTTTGTTAAATTATTTCATTGCACTCTTGCAATCTCTTCAGTAACTTGTCTCTCCACTTCCATTTATTTTGAATGTATGATCTGGCGTTGTTTCGAAACTGTATATATATATATATATATATATATATATATATAATTTACATATGTATGTTTGCGTGTGTGTGTATTTATATATTATACATTTATATATTATATATATATATATCTTTATATAAAGAGAGAGAGAGAGTGGGAAAGAGAGAAAGAAAGAGATTTAATGCCTCTTATTATTAGCCAAAATCCCAAAATTTTGACTTCAAAAGACTATTGGTGATTTCAGGCTTATTTCTAACACAATTTATGAACTTTGTGTCTTTGTGTCTCTCTGTATATAAATATATATATATATATATACATATATATATATATATATATATATATATATATATATATATATAAATGTATAATATATAAATACACACACACACACACACATGTATATATATATATTTTGGGACTATCACATTTTGAGTTTTTATTAAACTATAAATTTAAACTAGATCTAAATAAACAACCCCTGTTTAAAATATTCTGGCACAAGTCGGGAAGAAATTTAACATCCCAAAGAAACTTAATTTTGGTAGAAATTATGTTTTTTTTACTTTTTTTAAAAATAAAATGTCGAGATCCGATGTGGAAAAATTGGTCCAATTGGTTCAAAGCCAGCCCTGTCTATATATATACATATATATATATATTTTTTGGGAATGTCACATTAAGTTGATTGTATGCAACTACTTTATATATATAAATATACAAATTAATTATCAATTATCAATATAGGGCGTCGTTTAAAAAAGATTTTCGCTGCTCTTTCTAGCAAATTAAAACAATAACACACACATTAAACAAAGCTGTCGCTGAGGTATAAAGGGAAATAACCCTACATTTGAGAGTTATCTCCCTTCATACCTCAGCGACAGCTTTGTTCAATGTGTATGTTATTGTTTTAATTTGCTAGAAAGAGCAGCGAAAATCTTTTTTAAACGACGCTCTATATTGATAATTTATGATTGATATATATATTTATAGATATAAAGTAGTTGTATATAGTCAACTTAATGTGACAGTCCCAAAAAATATATATATATATGTATATATATAGACAGGGCTGGCTTTGAACCAATTGGACCAATTTTTCCACATCGGATCTCGACATTTTATTTTTAAAAAAGTTAAAAAAACATACTTTCTACCGAAATTAAGTTTCTTTGGGATGTTAAATTTCTTCCCGACTTTTGCCAGAATATTTTAAACAGGGGTTGTTTATTTAGATCTAGTTTAAATTTATAGTTTAATAAAAACTCAACTCGATTTCGTCGGAAAGATGGAAAGTTCGGAGAATGGAAGAACTGTATTTATATATGTGTGTGTATCTATATATCTTTCTATACATATAATTTAATCACCTTACTTTCGAATTGTATGGATAATACCCTACTAAATTCTGGTGCCTCAACTTAAGTACCATATTCACCTGAATCTAAAGTTTTGCTAAACTTATGTATACATATATACATACATACATATAGAGATATACATATATATACATATAGATATATATATATACGTATACATATATACATACATACATGTATACATATACATACATACACATACAAATATACATACATACATATTTACACAGACATATATAAACATATACAAACGTACATATATAAATATACATATATACATATAGATATATACATACATAAGGTAAGTCTTTTTTTTAATATTTTTGTATAGACGAAAAAAATATAAAACACTCTTACCTTCTTCCCACTTCCTGACCAGGATTGAACCCCAGACAGGACACTTCAGAATGTCCCCCTCACCCAGCTCATCTGCACCCACCAGGTCCCCCCAATAATTGCTGTCAAAAATGAGATACTTAAATCTATAATTTCGTCCAATCAATAATAAAGCTAGATTTAAATATCTCATCTTTCCTAGCACACACACACACACACACACACACACACACACACACACACACACACACACACACACACAACTGGCTTCTTTCAGTTTCTGTCTACCAAATCCACTCACAAGTCTTTGGCCAGTCTGAGCCTACAGAAAAAGACTTGTCCAAGGTGCCAAGCAGTGGGACTGAACCCAGAAAGGTTGGGAAGCAAGATTCTTACCATGCAGCCACTCCTACAGTTGTTATTATTATATAATTTAATATTTTTGCAGATGTAGAAACAAAAAGTGGAAAACCATTTGGCTCTGCTCAGGATGGTATTGAACCCTGGCCAGAAACTCCAGTATGTCCTCTGCTGCTGGTTATCTATACCTTTACCTACAAGGACCTAGACTCCCAATGAAATGCTTTAAAAAATTAAGATATTTAACTTTTTGCCATTCACACTGGATCAAAGAGACTTCCGGGTGTTTTTTCCTTTTCATCTTCTCCATCCTTATCAGCCTTTCCACAATAGTTTTCGCTTATGACATCCAGGGGACGTAAACACACCAGCATCGGTTGTCAAGCAATGGTGGGGGGACAAACACCGACACACAAACACACATATCTACATATATACATATATACGACGGGCTTCTTTTAGTTTCCGTCTACCAAATCCACTCACAAAGCTTTGGTCGGCCCTAGGCTGTAGTAGAAGACATTTGCCCAAGGTGCCACACAGTGGCACTGAACCCGGAACCATGTGGTTGGTAAGCAAGCTACTTACCACGTATATTAGTTACCTTTTCTTTTCACCATCAAATGCCCTTATCCACAAGAGCATCCAAACAGGTCACCAATTTGAAAGTTCAGGGATATGTAAAACCTATTTTTGTGACTGATTATTAATCATCAGGCTATGATAAGTTTAAATATCTCATTTTTTAACTATATTTCTGTTGGGTTGAAGGATCGCGGGTTCAAATCTCAGACTGAAATTAAAAAAAAAAGTGAAAAGTTTTCCTAAGACCCCTTAGTGCAGGCCCTTTGTGATATTGAACCCTGCCCAGGATGTTAATGGTGTCTATATTGCCTATACCCACAAGACCACCTAGACACCAACAAAGATGTAGTTAAAAAATGACATATTTAAACCTATCTTGGCTGAAGATCAATATAAAGGGTTGCCAATTTACATTAATAAAAAAAATAATAATTTCAAATTGGGTAGGAATTGAAACCTAGACCACCATGTAACAGACAAAGTGACTTTTACCAAAAATTTTAATCTAAATTTTCCTTGACTCTAAAAAACTTGTTTTTAAAAATCATTTTTTAAAATTTTGACTTCAAAAAACTATTGGTGATTTCAGGCTTATTTCTAACACAATTTATGAACTTTGTGTCTCTGTGTCTCTCTGTATATAAAGATATATATATTTCGTGTGCAAGATTCTTGATGTGTGTTGAAAGAAATACAATTAAACATTGGGAGAGGCATTATGCCGTTAATAAACACACGCACTGGTTCAGTCCTTTATTAATTTATATAGTTTTTTGTTAAATTATTTCATTGCACTCTTGCAATCTCTTCAGTAACTTGTCTCTCCACTTCCATTTATTTTGAATGTATGATCTGGCGTTGTTTCGAAACTGTATATATATATATATATATATATATATATATATATATATATATATATATATATATATATATATATATATATAATTTACATATGTATGTTTGCGTGTGTGTGTATTTATATATTATACATTTATATATTATATATATATATATCTTTATATAAAGAGAGAGAGAGAGTGGGAAAGAGAGAAAGAAAGAGATTTAATGCCGCTTATTATTAGCCAAAATCCCAAAATTTTGATTTCAAAAGACTATTGGTGATTTCAGGCTTATTTCTAGCACAATTTATGAACTTTGTGTCTTTGTGTCTCTCTGTATATAAAGATATATATATTTCGTATGTGTATTTCGTGTGCAAGATTCTTGATGTGTGTTGAAAGAAATACAATTAAACCTTGGGAGAGGCATTATGCCGTTAATAAACACACGCACTGGTTCAGTCCTTTATTAATTTATATAGTTTTTTGTTAAATTATTTCATTGCACTCTTGCAATCTCTTCAGTAACTTGTCTCTCCACTTTCATTTATTTTGAATGTATGATCTGGCGTTGTTTCGAAACTGTATATATATATATATATATATATATATATAATTTACATATGTATGTTTGCGTGTGTGTGTATTTATATATTATACATTTATATATTATATATATATATATCTTTATATAAAGAGAGAGAGAGAGTGGGAAAGAGAGAAAGAAAGAGATTTAATGCCGCTTATTATTAGCCAAAATCCCAAAATTTTGACTTCAAAAGACTATTGGTGATTTCAGGCTTATTTCTAACACAATTTATGAACTTTGTGTCTTTGTGTCTCTCTGTATATAAAGATATATATATATATATATATATATATATATATATATATATATATATATATATATATATATATATATATATATATATAAATGTATAATATATAAATACACACACACACACACATGTATATATATATATTTTGGGACTATCACATTTTGAGTTTTTATTAAACTATATATTTAAACTAGATCTAAATAAACAACCCCTGTTTAAAATATTCTGGCAGAAGTCGGGAAGAAATTTAACATCCCAAAGAAACTTAATTTTGGTAGAAATTATGTTTTTTTTACTTTTTTTAAAAATAAAATGTCGAGATCCGATGTGGAAAAATTGGTCCAATTGGTTCAAAGCCAGCCCTGTCTATATATATACATATATATATATATTTTTTGGGAATGTCACATTAAGTTGATTGTATGCAACTACTTTATATATATAAATATACAAATTAATTATCAATTATCAATATAGGGCGTCGTTTAAAAAAGATTTTCGCTGCTCTTTCTAGCAAATTAAAACAATAACACACACATTAAACAAAGCTGTCGCTGAGGTATAAAGGGAAATAACCCTACATTTGAGAGTTATCTCCCTTTATACCTCAGCGACAGCTTTGTTCAATGTGTATGTTATTGTTTTAATTTGCTAGAAAGAGCAGCGAAAATCTTTTTTAAACGACGCTCTATATTGATAATTTATGATTGATATATATATTTATAGATATAAAGTAGTTGTATATAGTCAACTTAATGTGACAGTCCCAAAAAATATATATATATATGTATATATATAGACAGGGCTGGCTTTGAACCAATTGGACCAATTTTTCCACATCGGATCTCGACATTTTATTTTTAAAAAAGTTAAAAAAACATACTTTCTACCGAAATTAAGTTTCTTTGGGATGTTAAATTTCTTCCCGACTTTTGCCAGAATATTTTAAACAGGGGTTGTTTATTTAGATCTAGTTTAAATTTATAGTTTAATAAAAACTCAACTCGATTTCGTCGGAAAGATGGAAAGTTCGGAGAATGGAAGAACTGTATTTATATATGTGTGTGTATCT
The DNA here is from genome assembly GCF_046866305.1 of Octopus bimaculoides. Taxonomy (NCBI): domain Eukaryota; kingdom Metazoa; phylum Mollusca; class Cephalopoda; order Octopoda; family Octopodidae; genus Octopus; species Octopus bimaculoides. The sequence continues at coordinate 7,923,611 of NC_142957.1, read as the reverse complement.
ATATATCTTTCTATACATATAATTTAATCACCTTACTTTCGAATTGTATGGATAATACCCTACTAAATTCTGGTGCCTCAACTTAAGTACCATATTCACCTGAATCTAAAGTTTTGCTAAACTTATGTATACATATATACATACATACATATAGAGATATACATATATATACATATAGATATATATATATACGTATACATATATACATACATACATGTATACATATACATACATACACATACAAATATACATACATACATATTTACACAGACATATATAAACATATACACACGTACATATATAAATATACATATATACATATAGATATATACATACATAAGGTAAGTCTTTTTTTTAATATTTTTGTATAGACGAAAAAAATATAAAACACTCTCACCTTCTTCCCACTTCCTGACCAGGATTGAACCCCAGACAGGACACTTCAGAATGTCCCCCTCACCCAGCTCATCTGCACCCACCAGGTCCCCCCAATAATTGCTGTCAAAAATGAGATACTTAAATCTATAATTTCGTCCAATCAATAATAAAGCTAGATTTAAATATCTCATCTTTCCTAGCACACACACACACACACACACACACACACAACTGGCTTCTTTCAGTTTCTGTCTACCAAATCCACTCACAAGTCTTTGGCCAGTCTGAGCCTACAGAAAAAGACTTGTCCAAGGTGCCAAGCAGTGGGACTGAACCCAGAAAGGTTGGGAAGCAAGATTCTTACCATGCAGCCACTCCTACATTTGTTATTATTATATAATTTAATATTTTTGCAGATGTAGAAACAAAAAGTAAGTGGAAAACCATTTGGCTCTGCTCAGGATGGTATTGAACCCTGGCCAGAAACTCCAGTATGTCCTCTGCTGCTGGTTATCTATACCTTTACCTACAAGGACCTAGACTCCCAATGAAATGCTTTAAAAAATTAAGATATTTAACTTTTTGCCATTCACACTGGATCAAAGAGACTTCCGGGTGTTTTTTCCTTTTCATCTTCTCCATCCTTATCAGCCTTTCCACAATAGTTTTCGCTTATGACATCCAGGGGACGTAAACACACCAGCATCGGTTGTCAAGCAATGGTGGGGGGACAAACACCGACACACAAACACACATATCTACATATATACATATATACGACGGGCTTCTTTTAGTTTCCGTCTACCAAATCCACTCACAAAGCTTTGGTCGGCCCTAGGCTGTAGTAGAAGACATTTGCCCAAGGTGCCACACAGTGGGACTGAACCCGGAACCATGTGGTTGGTAAGCAAGCTACTTACCACGTATATTAGTTACCTTTTCTTTTCACCATCAAATGCCCTTATCCACAAGAGCATCCAAACAGGTCACCAATTTGAAAGTTCAGGGATATGTAAAACCTATTTTTGTGACTGATTATTAATCATCAGGCTATGATAAGTTTAAATATCTCATTTTTTAACTATATTTCTGTTGGGTTGAAGGATCGCGGGTTCAAATCTCAGACTGAAATTAAAAAAAAAAGTGAAAAGTTTTCCTAAGACCCCTTAGTGCAGGCCCTTTGTGATATTGAACCCTGCCCAGGATGTTAATGGTGTCTATATTGCCTATACCCACAAGACCACCTAGACACCAACAAAGATGTAGTTAAAAAATGACATATTTAAACCTATCTTGGCTGAAGATCAATATAAAGGGTTGCCAATTTACATTAATAAAAAAAATAATAATTTCAAATTGGGTAGGAATTGAAACCTAGACCACCATGTAACAGACAAAGTGACTTTTACCAAAAATTTTAATCTAAATTTTCCTTGACTCTAAAAAACTTGTTTTTAAAAATCATTTTTTAAAATTTTGACTTCAAAAAACTATTGGTGATTTCAGGCTTATTTCTAACACAATTTATGAACTTTGTGTCTCTGTGTCTCTCTGTATATAAAGATATATATATTTCGTGTGCAAGATTCTTGATGTGTGTTGAAAGAAATACAATTAAACATTGGGAGAGGCATTATGCCGTTAATAAACACACGCACTGGTTCAGTCCTTTATTAATTTATATAGTTTTTTGTTAAATTATTTCATTGCACTCTTGCAATCTCTTCAGTAACTTGTCTCTCCACTTCCATTTATTTTGAATGTATGATCTGGCGTTGTTTCGAAACTGTATATATATATATATATATATATATATATATATATATATATATATATATATATATATATATATATATATATAATTTACATATGTATGTTTGCGTGTGTGTGTATTTATATATTATACATTTATATATTATATATATATATATCTTTATATAAAGAGAGAGAGAGAGTGGGAAAGAGAGAAAGAAAGAGATTTAATGCCGCTTATTATTAGCCAAAATCCCAAAATTTTGATTTCAAAAGACTATTGGTGATTTCAGGCTTATTTCTAGCACAATTTATGAACTTTGTGTCTTTGTGTCTCTCTGTATATAAAGATATATATATTTCGTATGTGTATTTCGTGTGCAAGATTCTTGATGTGTGTTGAAAGAAATACAATTAAACCTTGGGAGAGGCATTATGCCGTTAATAAACACACGCACTGGTTCAGTCCTTTATTAATTTATATAGTTTTTTGTTAAATTATTTCATTGCACTCTTGCAATCTCTTCAGTAACTTGTCTCTCCACTTTCATTTATTTTGAATGTATGATCTGGCGTTGTTTCGAAACTGTATATATATATATATATATATATATATATATATATATATATATATAATTTACATATGTATGTTTGCGTGTGTGTGTATTTATATATTATACATTTATATATTATATATATATATATCTTTATATAAAGAGAGAGAGAGAGTGGGAAAGAGAGAAAGAAAGAGATTTAATGCCGCTTATTATTAGCCAAAATCCCAAAATTTTGACTTCAAAAGACTATTGGTGATTTCAGGCTTATTTCTAACACAATTTATGAACTTTGTGTCTTTGTGTCTCTCTGTATATAAAGATATATATATATATATATATATATATATATATATATATATATATATATATATATATATATATATATATATAAATGTATAATATATAAATACACACACACACACACACATGTATATATATATATTTTGGGACTATCACATTTTGAGTTTTTATTAAACTATATATTTAAACTAGATCTAAATAAACAACCCCTGTTTAAAATATTCTGGCAGAAGTCGGGAAGAAATTTAACATCCCAAAGAAACTTAATTTTGGTAGAAATTATGTTTTTTTTACTTTTTTTAAAAATAAAATGTCGAGATCCGATGTGGAAAAATTGGTCCAATTGGTTCAAAGCCAGCCCTGTCTATATATATACATATATATATATATTTTTTGGGAATGTCACATTAAGTTGAATGTATGCAACTACTTTATATATATAAATATACAAATTAATTATCAATTATCAATATAGGGCGTCGTTTAAAAAAGATTTTCGCTGCTCTTTCTAGCAAATTAAAACAATAACACACACATTAAACAAAGCTGTCGCTGAGGTATAAAGGGAAATAACCCTACATTTGAGAGTTATCTCCCTTTATACCTCAGCGACAGCTTTGTTCAATGTGTATGTTATTGTTTTAATTTGCTAGAAAGAGCAGCGAAAATCTTTTTTAAACGACGCTCTATATTGATAATTTATGATTGATATATATATTTATAGATATAAAGTAGTTGTATATAGTCAACTTAATGTGACAGTCCCAAAAAATATATATATATATGTATATATATAGACAGGGCTGGCTTTGAACCAATTGGACCAATTTTTCCACATCGGATCTCGACATTTTATTTTTAAAAAAGTTAAAAAAACATACTTTCTACCGAAATTAAGTTTCTTTGGGATGTTAAATTTCTTCCCGACTTTTGCCAGAATATTTTAAACAGGGGTTGTTTATTTAGATCTAGTTTAAATTTATAGTTTAATAAAAACTCAACTCGATTTCGTCGGAAAGATGGAAAGTTCGGAGAATGGAAGAACTGTATTTATATATGTGTGTGTATCTATATATCTTTCTATACATATAATTTAATCACCTTACTTTCGAATTGTATGGATAATACCCTACTAAATTCTGGTGCCTCAACTTAAGTACCATATTCACCTGAATCTAAAGTTTTGCTAAACTTATGTATACATATATACATACATACATATAGAGATATACATATATATACATATAGATATATATATATACGTATACATATATACATACATACATGTATACATATACATACATACACATACAAATATACATACATACATATTTACACAGACATATATAAACATATACACACGTACATATATAAATATACATATATACATATAGATATATACATACATAAGGTAAGTCTTTTTTTTAATATTTTTGTATAGACGAAAAAAATATAAAACACTCTGACCTTCTTCCCACTTCCTGACCAGGATTGAACCCCAGACAGGACACTTCAGAATGTCCCCCTCACCCAGCTCATCTGCACCCACCAGGTCCCCCCAATAATTGCTGTCAAAAATGAGATACTTAAATCTATAATTTCGTCCAATCAATAATAAAGCTAGATTTAAATATCTCATCTTTCCTAGCACACACACACACACACACACACACAACTGGCTTCTTTCAGTTTCTGTCTACCAAATCCACTCACAAGTCTTTGGCCAGTCTGAGCCTACAGAAAAAGACTTGTCCAAGGTGCCAAGCAGTGGGACTGAACCCAGAAAGGTTGGGAAGCAAGATTCTTACCATGCAGCCACTCCTACATTTGTTATTATTATATAATTTAATATTTTTGCAGATGTAGAAACAAAAAGTAAGTGGAAAACCATTTGGCTCTGCTCAGGATGGTATTGAACCCTGGCCAGAAACTCCAGTATGTCCTCTGCTGCTGGTTATCTATACCTTTACCTACAAGGACCTAGACTCCCAATGAAATGCTTTAAAAAATTAAGATATTTAACTTTTTGCCATTCACACTGGATCAAAGAGACTTCCGGGTGTTTTTTCCTTTTCATCTTCTCCATCCTTATCAGCCTTTCCACAATAGTTTTCGCTTATGACATCCAGGGGACGTAAACACACCAGCATCGGTTGTCAAGCAATGGTGGGGGGACAAACACCGACACACAAACACACATATCTACATATATACATATATACGACAGGCTTCTTTTAGTTTCCGTCTACCAAATCCACTCACAAAGCTTTGGTCGGCCCTAGGCTGTAGTAGAAGACATTTGCCCAAGGTGCCACACAGTGGGACTGAACCCGGAACCATGTGGTTGGTAAGCAAGCTACTTACCACGTATATTAGTTACCTTTTCTTTTCACCATCAAATGCCCTTATCCACAAGAGCATCCAAACAGGTCACAAATTTGAAAGTTCAGGGATATGTAAAACCTATTTTTGTGACTGATTATTAATCATCAGGCTATGATAAGTTTAAATATCTCATTTTTTAACTATATTTCTCTCTGTATATAAAGATATATATATTTCGTATGTGTATTTCGTGTGCAAGATTCTTGATGTGTGTTGAAAGAAATACAATTAAACCTTGGGAGAGGCATTATGCCGTTAATAAACACACGCACTGGTTCAGTCCTTTATTAATTTATATAGTTTTTTGTTAAATTATTTCATTGCACTCTTGCAATCTCTTCAGTAACTTGTCTCTCCACTTCCATTTATTTTGAATGTATGATCTGGCGTTGTTTCGAAACTGTATATATATATATATATATATATATATATATATATATATATATAATTTACATATGTATGTTTGCGTGTGTGTGTATTTATATATTATACATTTGTATATTATATATATATATATCTTTATATAAAGAGAGAGAGAGAGTGGGAAAGAGAGAAAGAAAGAGATTTAATGCCGCTTATTATTAGCCAAAATCCCAAAATTTTGACTTCAAAAGACTATTGGTGATTTCAGGCTTATTTCTAACACAATTTATGAACTTTGTGTCTTTGTGTCTCTCTGTATATAAAGATATATATATATATATATATATATATATATATAAATGTATAATATATAAATACACACACACACACACATGTATATATATATATTTTGGGACTATCACATTTTGAGTTTTTATTAAACTATATATTTAAACTAGATCTAAATAAACAACCCCTGTTTAAAATATTCTGGCAGAAGTCGGGAAGAAATTTAACATCCCAAAGAAACTTAATTTTGGAAAGAAATTATGTTTTTTTTACTTTTTTTAAAAATAAAATGTCGAAATCCGATGTGGAAAAATTGGTCCAATTGGTTCAAAGCCAGCCCTGTCTATATATATACATATATATATATATTTTTTGGGAATGTCACATTAAGTTGATTGTATGCAACTACTTTATATATATAAATATACAAATTAATTATCAATTATCAATATAGGGCGTCGTTTAAAAAAGATTTTCGCTGCTCTTTCTAGCAAATTAAAACAATAACACACACATTAAACAAAGCTGTCGCTGAGGTATAAAGGGAAATAACCCTACATTTGAGAGTTATCTCCCTTTATACCTCAGCGACAGCTTTGTTCAATGTGTATGTTATTGTTTTAATTTGCTAGAAAGAGCAGCGAAAATCTTTTTTAAACGACGCTCTATATTGATAATTTATGATTGATATATATATTTATAGATATAAAGTAGTTGTATATAGTCAACTTAATGTGACAGTCCCAAAAAATATATATATATATGTATATATATAGACAGGGCTGGCTTTGAACCAATTGGACCAATTTTTCCACATCGGATCTCGACATTTTATTTTTAAAAAAGTTAAAAAAACATACTTTCTACCGAAATTAAGTTTCTTTGGGATGTTAAATTTCTTCCCGACTTTTGCCAGAATATTTTAAACAGGGGTTGTTTATTTAGATCTAGTTTAAATTTATAGTTTAATAAAAACTCAACTCGATTTCGTCGGAAAGATGGAAAGTTCGGAGAATGGAAGAACTGTATTTATATATGTGTGTGTATCTATATATCTTTCTATACATATAATTTAATCACCTTACTTTCGAATTGTATGGATAATACCCTACTAAATTCTGGTGCCTCAACTTAAGTACCATATTCACCTGAATCTAAAGTTTTGCTAAACTTATGTATACATATATACATACATACATATAGAGATATACATATATATACATATAGATATATATATATACGTATACATATATACATACATACATGTATACATATACATACATACACATACAAATATACATACATACATATTTACACAGACATATATAAACATATACACACGTACATATATAAATATACATATATACATATAGATATATACATACATAAGGTAAGTCTTTTTTTTAATATTTTTGTATAGACGAAAAAAATATAAAACACTCTTACCTTCTTCAGAATGTCCCCCTCACCCAGCTCATCTGCACCCACCAGGTCCCCCCAATAATTGCTGTCAAAAATGAGATACTTAAATCTATAATTTCGTCCAATCAATAATAAAGCTAGATTTAAATATCTCATCTTTCCCAATATGCATGCACACACACACACACACAACTGGCTTCTTTCAGTTTCTGTCTACCAAATCCACTCACAAGTCTTTGGCCAGTCTGAGCCTACAGAAAAAGACTTGTCCAAGGTGCCAAGCAGTGGGACTGAACCCAGAAAGGTTGGGAAGCAAGATTCTTACCATGCAGCCACTCCTACATTTGTTATTATTATATAATTTAATATTTTTGCAGATGTAGAAACAAAAAGTGGAAAACCATTTGGCTCTGCTCAGGATGGTATTGAACCCTGGCCAGAAACTCCAGCATGTCCTCTGCTGCTGGTTATCTATACCTTTACCTACAAGGACCTAGACTCCCAATGAAATGCTTTAAAAAATTAAGATATTTAACTTTTTGCCATTCACACCGGATCAAAGAGACTTCCGGGTGTTTTTTCCTTTTCATCTTCTCCATCCTTATCAGCCTTTCCACAATAGTTTTCGCTTATGACATCCAGGGGACGTAAACACACCAGCATCGGTTGTCAAGCAATGGTGGGGGGACAAACACCGACACACAAACACACATATCTACATATATACATATATACGACGGGCTTCTTTTAGTTTCCGTCTACCAAATCCACTCACAAAGCTTTGGTCGGCCCTAGGCTGTAGTAGAAGACATTTGCCCAAGGTGCCACACAGTGGGACTGAACCCGGAACCATGTGGTTGGTAAGCAAGCTACTTACCACGTATATTAGTTACCTTTTCTTTTCACCATCAAATGCCCTTATCCACAAGAGCATCCAAACAGGTCACCAATTTGAAAGTTCAGGGATATGTAAAACCTATTTTTGTGACTGATTATTAATCATCAGGCTATGATAAGTTTAAATATCTCATTTTTTAACTATATTTCTCTCTGTATATAAAGATATATATATTTCGTATGTGTATTTCGTGTGCAAGATTCTTGATGTGTGTTGAAAGAAATACAATTAAACCTTGGGAGAGGCATTATGCCGTTAATAAACACACGCACTGGTTCAGTCCTTTATTAATTTATATAGTTTTTTGTTAAATTATTTCATTGCACTCTTGCAATCTCTTCAGTAACTTGTCTCTCCACTTCCATTTATTTTGAATGTATGATCTGGCGTTGTTTCGAAACTGTATATATATATATATATATATATATATATGTATGTTTGCGTGTGTGTGTATTTATATATTATACATTTATATATTATATATATATATATCTTTATATAAAGAGAGAGAGAGAGTGGGAAAGAGAGAAAGAAAGAGATTTAATGCCTCTTATTATTAGCCAAAATCCCAAAATTTTGACTTCAAAAGACTATTGGTGATTTCAGGCTTATTTCTAACACAATTTATGAACTTTGTGTCTTTGTGTCTCTCTGTATATAAAGATATATATATATATATATATATATATATATATATATATATATAAATGTATAATATATAAATACACACACACACACACACATGTATATATATATATTTTGGGACTATCACATTTTGAGTTTTTATTAAACTATAAATTTAAACTAGATCTAAATAAACAACCCCTGTTTAAAATATTCTGGCACAAGTCGGGAAGAAATTTAACATCCCAAAGAAACTTAATTTTGGTAGAAATTATGTTTTTTTTACTTTTTTTAAAAATAAAATGTCGAGATCCGATGTGGAAAAATTGGTCCAATTGGTTCAAAGCCAGCCCTGTCTATATATATACATATATATATATATTTTTTGGGAATGTCACATTAAGTTGATTGTATGCAACTACTTTATATATATAAATATACAAATTAATTATCAATTATCAATATAGGGCGTCGTTTAAAAAAGATTTTCGCTGCTCTTTCTAGCAAATTAAAACAATAACACACACATTAAACAAAGCTGTCGCTGAGGTATAAAGGGAAATAACCCTACATTTGAGAGTTATCTCCCTTTATACCTCAGCGACAGCTTTGTTCAATGTGTATGTTATTGTTTTAATTTGCTAGAAAGAGCAGCGAAAATCTTTTTTAAACGACGCTCTATATTGATAATTTATGATTGATATATATATTTATAGATATAAAGTAGTTGTATATAGTCAACTTAATGTGACAGTCCCAAAAAATATATATATATATGTATATATATAGACAGGGCTGGCTTTGAACCAATTGGACCAATTTTTCCACATCGGATCTCGACATTTTATTTTTAAAAAAGTTAAAAAAACATACTTTCTACCGAAATTAAGTTTCTTTGGGATGTTAAATTTCTTCCCGACTTTTGCCAGAATATTTTAAACAGGGGTTGTTTATTTAGATCTAGTTTAAATTTATAGTTTAATAAAAACTCAACTCGATTTCGTCGGAAAGATGGAAAGTTCGGAGAATGGAAGAACTGTATTTATATATGTGTGTGTATCTATATATCTTTCTATACATATAATTTAATCACCTTACTTTCGAATTGTATGGATAATACCCTACTAAATTCTGGTGCCTCAACTTAAGTACCATATTCACCTGAATCTAAAGTTTTGCTAAACTTATGTATACATATATACATACATACATACAGAGATATACATATATATACATATAGATATATATATATATACGTATACATATATACATACATACATGTATACATATACATACATACACATACAAATATACATACATACATATTTACACAGACATATATAAACATATACACACGTACATATATAAATATACATATATACATATAGATATATACATACATAAGGTAAGTCTTTTTTTTAATATTTTTGTATAGACGAAAAAAATATAAAACACTCTTACCTTCTTCCCACTTCCTGACCAGGATTGAACCCCAGACAGGACACTTCAGAATGTCCCCCTCACCCAGCTCATCTGCACCCACCAGGTCCCCCCAATAATTGCTGTCAAAAATGAGATACTTAAATCTATAATTTCGTCCAATCAATAATAAAGCTAGATTTAAATATCTCATCTTTCCTAGCACACACACACACACACACACACAACTGGCTTCTTTCAGTTTCTGTCTACCAAATCCACTCACAAGTCTTTGGCCAGTCTGAGCCTACAGAAAAAGACTTGTCCAAGGTGCCAAGCAGTGGGACTGAACCCAGAAAGGTTGGGAAGCAAGATTCTTACCATGCAGCCACTCCTACATTTGTTATTATTATATAATTTAATATTTTTGCAGATGTAGAAACAAAAAGTGGAAAACCATTTGGCTCTGCTCAGGATGGTATTGAACCCTGGCCAGAAACTCCAGTATGTCCTCTGCTGCTGGTTATCTATACCTTTACCTACAAGGACCTAGACTCCCAATGAAATGCTTTAAAAAATTAAGATATTTAACTTTTTGCCATTCACACTGGATCAAAGAGACTTCCGGGTGTTTTTTCCTTTTCATCTTCTCCATCCTTATCAGCCTTTCCACAATAGTTTTTGCTTATGGAAACCAGGGGACGTAAACACACCAGCATCGGTTGTCAAGCAATGGTGGGGGGACAAACACCGACACACAAACACACATATCTACATATATACATATATACGACGGGCTTCTTTTAGTTTCCGTCTACCAAATCCACTCACAAAGCTTTGGTCGGCCCTAGGCTGTAGTAGAAGACATTTGCCCAAGGTGCCACACAGTGGGACTGAACCCGGAACCATGTGGTTGGTAAGCAAGCTACTTACCACGTATATTAGTTACCTTTTCTTTTCACCATCAAATGCCCTTATCCACAAGAGCATCCAAACAGGTCACAAATTTGAAAGTTCAGGGATATGTAAAACCTATTTTTGTGACTGATTATTAATCATCAGGCTATGATAAGTTTAAATATCTCATTTTTTAACTATATTTCTCTCTGTATATAAAGATATATATATTTCGTATGTGTATTTCGTGTGCAAGATTCTTGATGTGTGTTGAAAGAAATACAATTAAACCTTGGGAGAGGCATTATGCCATTAATAAACACACGCACTGGTTCAGTCCTTTATTAATTTATATAGTTTTTTGTTAAATTATTTCATTGCACTCTTGCAATCTCTTCAGTAACTTGTCTCTCCACTTCCATTTATTTTGAATGTATGATCTGGCGTTGTTTCGAAACTGTATATATATATATATATATATATATATATATATATATATATATATAATTTACATATGTATGTTTGCGTGTGTGTGTATTTATATATTATACATTTATATATTATATATATATATATCTTTATATAAAGAGAGAGAGAGAGTGGGAAAGAGAGAAAGAAAGAGATTTAATGCCGCTTATTATTAGCCAAAATCCCAAAATTTTGACTTCAAAAGACTATTGGTGATTTCAGGCTTATTTCTAACACAATTTATGAACTTTGTGTCTTTGTGTCTCTCTGTATATAAATATATATATATATATATATATATATATATAAATGTATAATATATAAATACACACACACACACACATGTATATATATATATTTTGGGACTATCACATTTTGAGTTTTTATTAAACTATATATTTAAACTAGATCTAAATAAACAACCCCTGTTTAAAATATTCTGGCACAAGTCGGGAAGAAATTTAACATCCCAAAGAAACTTAATTTTGGTAGAAATTATGTTTTTTTTACTTTTTTTAAAAATAAAATGTCGAGATCCGATGTGGAAAAATTGGTCCAATTGGTTCAAAGCCAGCCCTGTCTATATATATACATATATATATATATTTTTTGGGAATGTCACATTAAGTTGATTGTATGCAACTACTTTATATATATAAATATACAAATTAATTATCAATTATCAATATAGGGCGTCGTTTAAAAAAGATTTTCGCTGCTCTTTCTAGCAAATTAAAACAATAACACACACATTAAACAAAGCTGTCGCTGAGGTATAAAGGGAAATAACCCTACATTTGAGAGTTATCTCCCTTTATACCTCAGCGACAGCTTTGTTCAATGTGTATGTTATTGTTTTAATTTGCTAGAAAGAGCAGCGAAAATCTTTTTTAAACGACGCTCTATATTGATAATTTATGATTGATATATATATTTATAGATATAAAGTAGTTGTATATAGTCAACTTAATGTGACAGTCCCAAAAAATATATATATATATGTATATATATAGACAGGGCTGGCTTTGAACCAATTGGACCAATTTTTCCACATCGGATCTCGACATTTTATTTTTAAAAAAGTTAAAAAAACATACTTTCTACCGAAATTAAGTTTCTTTGGGATGTTAAATTTCTTCCCGACTTTTGCCAGAATATTTTAAACAGGGGTTGTTTATTTAGATCTAGTTTAAATTTATAGTTTAATAAAAACTCAACTCGATTTCGTCGGAAAGATGGAAAGTTCGGAGAATGGAAGAACTGTATTTATATATGTGTGTGTATCTATATATCTTTCTATACATATAATTTAATCACCTTACTTTCGAATTGTATGGATAATACCCTACTAAATTCTGGTGCCTCAACTTAAGTACCATATTCACCTGAATCTAAAGTTTTGCTAAACTTATGTATACATATATACATACATACATATAGAGATATACATATATATACATATAGATATATATATATACGTATACATATATACATACATACATGTATACATATACATACATACACATACAAATTTACATACATACATATTTACACAGACATATATAAACATATACACACGTACATATATAAATATACATATATACATATAGATATATACATACATAAGGTAAGTCTTTTTTTTAATATTTTTGTATAGACGAAAAAAATATAAAACACTCTTACCTTCTTCCCACTTCCTGACCAGGATTGAACCCCAGACAGGACACTTCAGAATGTCCCCCTCACCCAGCTCATCTGCACCCACCAGGTCCCCCCAATAATTGCTGTCAAAAATGAGATACTTAAATCTATAATTTCGTCCAATCAATAATAAAGCTAGATTTAAATATCTCATCTTTCCTAGCACACACACACACACACACACACACACACAACTGGCTTCTTTCAGTTTCTGTCTACCAAATCCACTCACAAGTCTTTGGCCAGTCTGAGCCTACAGAAAAAGACTTGTCCAAGGTGCCAAGCAGTGGGACTGAACCCAGAAAGGTTGGGAAGCAAGATTCTTACCATGCAGCCACTCCTACATTTGTTATTATTATATAATTTAATATTTTTGCAGATGTAGAAACAAAAAGTGGAAAACCATTTGGCTCTGCTCAGGATGGTATTGAACCCTGGCCAGAAACTCCAGTATGTCCTCTGCTGCTGGTTATCTATACCTTTACCTACAAGGACCTAGACTCCCAATGAAATGCTTTAAAAAATTAAGATATTTAACTTTTTGCCATTCACACTGGATCAAAGAGACTTCCGGGTGTTTTTTCCTTTTCATCTTCTCCATCCTTATCAGCCTTTCCACAATAGTTTTCGCTTATGACATCCAGGGGACGTAAACACACCAGCATCGGTTGTCAAGCAATGGTGGGGGGACAAACACCGACACACAAACACACATATCTACATATATACATATATACGACGGGCTTCTTTTAGTTTCCGTCTACCAAATCCACTCACAAAGCTTTGGTCGGCCCTAGGCTGTAGTAGAAGACATTTGCCCAAGGTGCCACACAGTGGGACTGAACCCGGAACCATGTGGTTGGTAAGCAAGCTACTTACCACGTATATTAGTTACCTTTTCTTTTCACCATCAAATGCCCTTATCCACAAGAGCATCCAAACAGGTCACCAATTTGAAAGTTCAGAGATATGTAAGACCTATTTTTGTGACTGATTATTAATCATCAGGCTATGATAAGTTTAAATATCTCATTTTTTAACTATATTTCTGTTGGGTTGAAGGATCGCGGGTTCAAATCTCAGACTGGGCAATATGTGTGTTTATGAGCGAAACACCAAAGCTCTGGCAGAAGGTAATGGTGAACTTCTGCTGACTTTTTCACAACGAACTTTTTCTTACTCTTTCCTCCTACATCTAGCAGCTCACCTGTGATGGACCAATGTCCCATCCAGGTGGGGAACCCAAATGCCAATGAAACCAGGAAACCGGCCATTATGAACCGGACATGGCTCGAGAAGGAACAAACAGCAATAACAACAGTCTTACCAATAAAGAAAATATTTAAATATCTAAATTTTAACATTGAAATTGTTGGAAAAAGTCACTTTGTCTGTTAAATGGTGGTTTAGGTTTCAATTCCTACCCAGTTTAAAATTATAATTTTTTTTATTAACTTAAGTTGTATTATGTGTGTGTGTGTGTGTTACCAAATTTCATAGGTTTCCCTTAATTACAAAAAATTGAAATAACTTTAAATATCCTAATTTTCATGTTAATATTGTTACTGCTTTGGTGGCCTCATAAGTAGAGGTGTTTAGAAGTAGTAACATGGTACAGAGGTGGAGGTTTCAAATCTGTGCCAGGTATTATAGGGGATTTAATTTAGCATTTTCATTTTTTTCCCTAAAGATTAAAAAAAAAAGTGAAAAGTTTTCCTAAGTGCAGGCCCTTTGTGATATTGAACCCTGCCCAGGATGTCTATATTGCCTATACCCACAAGACCACCTAGACACCAACAAAGATGCAGTTAAAAAATGACATATTTAAACCTATCTTGGCTGAAG
>NC_142957.1:7895814-7900814 GCF_046866305.1 Octopus bimaculoides | reverse complement strand
TTAGACACTGAGGGAAAACGGCTGTAACTTTTTTATTTTTTAATTTAGGCGATTTTTTCTTTCGGTAATGTGTTCAACATATCACGGTCATGTGTTCTACATATCACGGTCATGTGTTCTACATGTCCAGGTCGTACGAATAGCCCCCTCGCAACTCAGATGTGAAAATGAACGGCTTACATTTTATAGTGAAACAGCAAAAGTATCACGGCATGTGGAGTCCCCACCACGAAGCTTGATATGCTAGAAATAACAGCTAAATGCGGACAATCCAAATCTTGCATTTTATTCAGAAAGTTGAACTGCGAGTTTCACGCTTTTTACCAGAGAACATATATTCGAAAACGAAAAATACAAAATAAAAAAAAAAATTTTTTTTAAACTGTAACCTTTGCCTTTCTGAAATCACTGTGGATATATTTTCGGCTATGTGCTTGATAAATGTCTGAAAGTTCTCCCACGAATTCTCCCACTTCCTATCGTAATAATGATCCACTTTTTTTAATTTCAGTCTACGTTTTATCCGTGACCAGAATGCCTCTACATTATTGGTACATAACCCCACTAACGGGATCAACAAAATTCCGTGAATGGTTCACGGTACCATGGATGTATCCCAGTTTCTGAAGATTTTGGTAACAACGACCACTTATCTTTGATTCTCTTAGAAAAATAGAAACAATCTTTTTTATTTATTCATTTATTTATTTTTGATTCTCTTTGTAAAAAAAATAATAAAAACCATTACGAAACCCCTTTTCACTATCGTTTCTTTTTTCACTTTATCTCTTTACAATTATTTGAATTACAAATCCCATTTAGTATTACGAATTTTCGTTTTTCGTTTTCCTACACATCTTCGTTGCCTGCTCCCGCTCTCTTTTTCATAAGTACCCCCGCTTCCTCTCTCCTTCTCTGTCTTCCATAGCTTACTCTTTCTCTCATCTATCTCTCTCTCCCTCGCTTTCATATCTTCCTCTTTTCTCAGTTCTCTTTCCTTTCCATCTCATAACGTCTTCCTCTCCTTCTGTCACCTCACCCTCTCCCTCAAATACTTCTCATTTTCCTCCTCTTCTCAGTCCATTTCTCCCTTTCTCTCACATCCTTCATCCTTTCTTGTCTCTCTTTCAGTCTGTCTCTCTTTCTCTCCCCATCCTGTCTCTCTAACACCCACACCTCCTCTCTTCCTCATATCACCCTCTCTTTTTCCTTCATATCTCCCTCTCTCTTTCCTTCATATCTCCCTCTCTCTTTCCCTATTCCCCCCTCTGTGTTTCTTCTTTTCTACCTACTGCTATCTTTCACTTCCTCTCTATTCTCTACTCCCCTTCTGGGCTGAAAAAACGAAGATGGCACCAAAGTGGGAGAAGAGAGAATTAAATCTCCTGTTGCGAGCATGGATGATTGCTAGTGGCAATCCCCCAAACAACATCATCACTGCTGCACTGAAGAATAATGGCTTTCACAGAACCACTGATCAGATAGAGCGGAAGAAGAATGAATTCCTCCGCTCGTATGCACTCATCAGACCACACATTTACACCCTGGATGTCATAAGCGAAAACTATTGTGGAAAGGCTGATAAGGATGGAGAAGATGAAAAGGAAAAAACACCCGGAAGTCTCTTTGATCCAGTGTGAATGGCAAAAAGTTAAATATCTTAATTTTTGAGAGCATTTCATTGGGAGTCTAGGTCCTTGTAGGTAAAGGTATAGATAACCAGCAGCAGAGGACATACTGGAGTTTCTGGCCAGGGTTCAATACCATCCTGAGAAGAGCCAAATGGTTTTTCATTTACTTTTTGTTTCTACATCTGCAAAAATATTAAATTATATAATAATAATAATAATAAATGTAGGAGTGGCTGTATGGTAAGAATCTTGCTTCCCAACCTTTCTGGGTTCAGTCCCACTGCTTGGCACCTTGGACAAGTCTTTTTCTGTAGGCTCAGATTGGCCAAAGACTTGTGAGTGGATTTGGTAGACAGAAACTGAAAGAAGCCAGTTGTGTGTGTGTGTGTGTGCATGCATATTGGGAAAGATGAGATATTTAAATCTAGTTTTATTATTGATTGGACAAAATTATAGATTTAATTATCTCATTTTTGACAGCAATTATTGGGGGTACCTGGTGGACTGGTGGTAAAGGTGAGTGTAGATGAGCTGGGTGAAGGGGGACATTCTGAAGTGTCCTGTCTGGGCTTCAATCCTGGTCAGGAAGTGGGAAGAAGGTAAGAGTGTTCTTATTTTTTTTTTATTTATACAAAAATTAAAAAAAAGTTACCACCTTCTATCCTGACCAGGATTGAACTCAGGACAGGAGACTTCAGACTGTCCTCCTCACCCGGCTCATCTACACTCACCTTTATCACCACTCCATCAGGTGCCCCCTATGTATGTATGTATATATCTGTATATATCTATATATCTATATATATATATATATATATATATATATATATATATATATATATATCTGTATGTATTTATATATCTCTATGTATATATATATATATCTCTAAGTATGTATGTATATATATATATATATATATATATCTGTATGTATGAATATGTGCATGTATGTATATATATATATATATATCTGTATGTATTATGTGCATGTATGTATATATATATATATCTGTATGTATGTATATTTGTATGTACATATATATTTGTATGTATATATATATATATCTGTATGTATATTTATATCTGTATCTATGTATGTATGTATATATCTATATGTATGTATATGTCTATATATATGTATATATCTATCTATATGTATGTATCTATATATCTGTATGTATGTATCAGTTATTTATGTTCTGTACGAATACTTTTATCACCCTTAAATATTTATATTTGTATATAAATTCATTAGTTACTATAATGTATTAGTTTCTTTTGCATATTCTTAGTTTATGTATGTGTATGCAAATATAATAGAGTTATTAATATTTCTAAGTCTCTCTAAAGGAGACTACGGCAACTGTACTGGAAATTAATAGTTATCGCCAAGCCAACATGGCTGTCCCAAGATTAGGACAAATGCTGCCGTGGATTAGCTCCAAGAGGCCATCGCCTCTAGCTAGCTATGTGACACACGAACCTGTGTCCTTTATAACCTTCGAACAGGGGAAGTCAGCAGCTTCCCCTTGCTGGTTTGGCATCTGCAGACTAGACTTGTTTCAAGGTGTTGCCCCTTGTCAATGCAGAGCAGCCGAGAGCCCAGCAGGTGTCGCTACTGACTATCTATAGGAAGGTTATTTATCTAATTTCAGTGGAATACATCCACTGGTTTTCAGAAATAGTTATTAATATGCAAATATAGTATTGTTATATCCCATTTATGTTCATTAGAAATTAAATAAATAAAGAATTTTGACATGTACGAATATTTATTTCCCTCCACTGTATATACATATACACACACATACAAATATACATATATTCTTTTATTTGTTCCAGTCATTTGACTACGGCCATGCTGGAGCACCACGTTTAGTTAAACAAATCGACCCCAGGACTTATTCTTTGTAACCTAGTACTTATTCTGTCGGCATCTTTTGCTGAACCACTAAGTTACAGGGACATAAACACACCAACATCGGTTGCCAAGCACGCACACACGACAAGCTTCTTTTCCGTCTCTGTCTACCAAATCCACTCATAAGGCCTTGGTCGGCCCGAGGCTGTAGTAGAAGACACTTGCCCAAGGTGCCACGGAGTGGGATAATAACCCGGAACCACATGGTTGGTAAGCAAGCTACTTACCACACAGCCACTCCTGTGCCTATTTATATATATATATATAAAGATGTGATCTATTTCTAGCACATTAAGTGTCCGCGTGAGTGGTCAACGTTATATATATATATATATATACATATATATATATATATATACATATATATATATATATACATATATATATATATATACATATATATATATATATACATATATATATACATATATATATACATATATATATACATATATGTATATATATATATATATATATATATATATATATTTATTTTATTTATTTATGTGTTTCAGCCAAGTGGCTGCGGTCATGCTGGTGCACCACCTTTAGTCGAGCAAATCGACCCCAGGACTTATTCTTTAGAAGCCTAGTACTTATTCTATCGGTCTCTTTTGCCGAACCGCTAAGTTACGGGGACATAAACACACCAGCATCGGTTGTCAAGCGATGTTGGGGGGACAAAGACAGACACACAAACACATACATATATATATATATATATATATATATATATATACATATATACGACAGGCTTCTTTCAGTTTCCGTCTACCAAATCCACTCACAAGGCTTTGGTTGGCCCGAGGCTATAGTAGAAGACACTTGCCCAAGATGCCACGCAGTGGGACTGAACCCGGGACCATGTGGTTGGTAAGCAAGCTACTTACCACACAGCCACTCCTATATATAATGTCTATATCTGTCTTTAAATATACACTCACACACACACATGTAAATATCTTTAGATATATATATATATATATATATATATATATATATATAATATATATATATATATAGATATATATAAGGTTGAGGAGGGTATTGGATTTAACCAAACCCCGGAGGATACAGGTAATACCGAGTAAGTGCTGTATACCGACTAGTTTGCCCCAATCGTTGTATGAACAGGATTGGGGATTATAAGTCGTGTATTAGCGTGTGTATATGTAAATATATAAAAACAAAAACATAAAGAGAGCAAGGAGTGGCTGTGTGGTAAGTAGCTTGCTTACCAACCACATGGTTCTGGGTTCAGTCCCACTGCGTGGCACCTTGGGTAAGTGTCTTTAACTATAGCCTCAGGCCGACCAAAGCCTTGTGAGTGGATCTGGTAGACAGAAACTGAAAGAAGCCCGTCGTATATATGTATATATATATATATATATATATATATATATATATATATTATTTTATTTAAAAGAGTTCCAACTCATTCTTCTAAA
>NC_142957.1:7868314-7888314 GCF_046866305.1 Octopus bimaculoides | reverse complement strand
TTTATGCGGCGGAACCAAACCCTGGAATCATCCACCTGGTTTACAAAAATTAATTTCTGATCCACAGTCCTGCCCCTTCACATCCACAAAAACCCACCAGTACTAAAAATGAAACCTTACCTTCACAGGACGACCATCAATGGTCTGTGAATCAAACTCTTCCCCAATTTTAAATGTAACTTCTCGTTCTCCGACACTCGTGATGGTTTTAATCGTCCACGAATCACCATTGTTGGTGATTAATTGACACAGTTTTGAGCTCCCGGAGAATTTGTCGTTGGCCAACGCTCGGTTTTCAGGTGTGACCCCTGCAAATACATAAAATTCATTGATGAAGGGAACAACATATAGACACAGGGACAAAGAAAGAACTACTGGTGTATAGGACACAGGGACAGACCGTAACCCTAACCCTAACCCTAACTCCTTAATTACCAGGAATCTGTTAAAATGCACTATCTTTGTTTATTACTCTCCTTTACTTGTTTCAGTCTTTTGACTGTGGCCATGCTGGAGCACCGCCTTTAGTCAAGCAAATCGACCCCAGGACTTATTCTTTGTAAGCCTAGTACTTACTCTATCGGTCTCTTTTGCCGAACCGCTAAGTTACAGGGATGTAAACACACCAGCATCGGTTGTCAAGCGATGTTGGTGGGGGACAAACACAGACACACAAACATACACACACACACACACACACACACATATATAAGACGGACTTCTTTCAGTTTCCGTCTGCCAAATCCACTCACAAGGCTTTGGTCGGCCCGAGGCTATAGTAGAAGACACTTGCCCAAGGTGCCACACAGTGGGACTGAACCCGGAACTATGTGGTTGGTAAGCAAGCTACTTACCACACAGCCACTCCTGCGCCTATTGAAAGGCGAAGCTGACTTTGGTGGAATTTGAACTCAGAACATAAAGACAGATGAAATGCCACTAAGCATTTTGACCGGCATGCTAATGATTCTGCCAGCTTGCTGTTTCAATAAATTTAGAAATTAACGAAGAATTTAGTAAAACAACTTTTGTTGGTTTTTATTTTTTATCTGGGGTTTGGGAACAGTAATTAACATGAAATATTGATGGAAGGTTTTAATTTAGATCCCTTTAACCCTTTTGTTACAATACCACGTTGAAATACACTGCCCCTGTTTCGATAAGTTCTGAAGATAATGAAGAATTTTTGTAAAATAACTTTCATCGTTGTTTAATGTCTGCTTTCCATGCTAGCATGGGTTGGACGGTTTGACTGAGGACTGGTGAAACCAGATGGCTACACCAGGCTCCAATCTGATCTGGCAGAGTTTCTACAGCTGGATGCCCTTCCTAACGCCAACCACTCCGAGAGTGTAGTGGGTGTTTTTACGTGCCACCGGCATGAGGGCCAGTCAGGCGGTACTGGCAATGGCCACGCTCAAAATGGTGTTTTTTACATGCCACCTGCACAGGAGCCAGTCCAGCGGCACTGGCAACAATTTTGCTCGAATATGTATGTGTGTGTGTGTGTATAAATATATGTATATTCATTTTACATTGAAACATGGGACCTCAGACAAACTACAAATCTAACAGTCCATATAACAATAATCTTTTCTATTATAAGTACAGGGCCTGAAATTTTGGAGGAGAGGACAAATGGATCCCGGTATTCAACTGGCACTTATTTTATTGATCCTCAAAGAATGAGAGGCCAAGTTGACCTAGGTGAAATTTGTTTCAAAGACCAGATGAGTTAATTAATGTTAAAATATTTTAACTAAATTTTTTATTATTTTAAAAATGAATTGAAACAAATTCAGTATATTTTAGCAGAAATATGGTAAGAAAAGGGTTTAAGATCCTGTTATGTAATATAGGGACCATATTGGATGTACGTACACAACATGGGTAGCAGATAGCTTCCTTCAATATTGTTTAGAGAGACTTTCAGCAGATGTGGGTGGGTCTATCAACCAACACGGTCAAACGAGACCCACCCACATCTGCTGAAAGTCTTTCTAAACGTTGTCTTTTCTCTGCGAGCCCCCCCGAGAGGAATACAACAATTATTATTATATCTTTTAAGGTGACAAGCTGGCTGAATCATTAGCACAACAGGCAAAATGCTCAGCAACGTTTTTTACCAGCTTTACATTCTGAGTTCAAATTCCACCGAGGTCGACTGCGCTTTTAACTGAATGAAATTTAATAGGATTTTACATCGACTCCAGTATTTGACTGGTACGTAATTTATCGACCCTGAAAAGATGAATGGCAAAGTCGACCTCGGCGGAATTTGAACTCGGTACGTAAAGATGGACAAAATGCCACTAAGCAGTTTTGCCCGGCATGCTAATGATTCTGCCAGCTCTCCACCTTAATAATAACAACAATAATAATAATAATAATAATAATAATAATAATAATAATATTAATTGTTATGTAGGGAGGGGTTCTCTTGAGACATGGAATGGATTTCATGAGTTTTACAAGAGTAGAATGGTTGTGAAACGTTGCTCTCAACAGGACTACTTAGTTTGGGAACTTCTGGCATCTGTAGATTAGCAGGGAATCCCTAGGTGAAATCTAACCCCTTAAGAGGGAATCATAAAGGAATTTGACCTAAAATAGATCTTGATTAAGTTGAGATTTCTTAAAGATTCTTTGAGGGGGATTTAATGATTTTCCCATGTTAAAGAATGTTTCTGGCAAATTCTTCCATACCAAAACATCAGACACAACACCACCACCACCACAGCCACAACCCTCAGCACTGTACACCACCACCATCCCCACTACTACCAACACTACCATTACCACAACTACCACCACCACCATAACCATCACCACCATCAACATCATCATCAACACCGCCACCACCACCATCATCATCACCACAACCACCACCACCACCAACACCATCATCACCACCACCACCACCATCGACCGATATTTAACGCCCAAAATTCATGACCTCCAGAGGCCATTCATTCAATTATTTATTTATTCAATAACTTGCACAGATTTCTGTTCTTCCTACCCTGCCACTAACTCCCCCCCCCCCCCACACACACATACCTCCTTCCCCCATGTCGGGAGCCACTAAACGAATTCATCTGCTAGAAATAGCAGCCAAATCACATCCCACCTTCTCGCAAGAGAACCAAGACACACACTGGATAATGTCACAGATGTTATACAAAGCAGACAGGATGGTCGTGGATGGAAAGTTCCCATCAACAGCTGAACCAAACAACTTCTTTTACTCGTTTCAGTCATGAGACAGTGGCCATGCTGGGGCACTGCCTTGAAGAATTTTAGTCAAACAGGTTGACCTCCGGCACCACTCTTTTTTTTGGGGGGGGGGGTCAAGTACTTATCCTATTGGTCTCTTTTCAGGCGAACTGCTAAGTTATGAGGATGTAAACAAACCAACACCAGTCATCAAGTAGAAGCAGGGAACAAACACACACTCAAAGCGTTGTGAGTGGATCTGAAAGATGGAAACTGAAAGAAGCCCATCATGTATGTATGTGTGTGTCTGTCCCCCACTACTGCTTGACAACAGGTGTTGGTGTGTTTACATTCCCCATAACTTAGTGGTTCAAAAAAAAAGAGACTGACAGAATTAGTATACTGCTTTACAAGGAAAATAAGTACTAGAGTTTTCAAGGTGGTGCCCCAGCATGGCCACTGTCTAATGACAAACAATTTTTAGAAAAATTAACAGGAGTGGCTGTGTGGTATGTAGCTTGCTTATCAACAACATGGTTCCGAGTTCAGTCCCACTGCGTGGCACCTTGGGCAAGTGTCTTCTACTATAGCCTCGGGTCGACCAAAGCCTTGTGAGTTGATTTGGTAGACGGAAACTGAAAGAAGCCCATCGTATATATGTATATGTATATATATATGTACGTGTGTTTGTGTGTCTGTGCTTGTCCCCCCAACATCGCTTGACAACCGATGCTGGTGTGTTTACGTCCCTGTAACTTAGCGGTTCGGCAAAAAGAGACCAATAGGATAAGTACTAGGCTTACAAAGAATAAGTCCTGGGGTCAATTTGCTCGACTAAAGGCGGTGCTCCAGCATGGCCGCAGTCAAATGACTGAAACAATTTTTAGAAAAATTAACAAATTAAACAGGTATCAACAAATATGGATTTCGAAACTGAACAACCCAAGGGACCCACTAACTGAGCTGGTACACTATATTAAAAACACCCCCTTCATTCATGTAACCAAATGTGCATCATTCTTCCTCAATCTTCCCTTCTTTCCTTTCCTGAGAGTCTGATAGTACAGTATTTTTACCACACCCTCAATAAACACACACAATGCTCTGTCTGCTAATCGAAACCGCGAGTCCGCTGCCCTAACCACTGGGCCATTGCACTTCCATATATATATATATATATATATATATATATATATATATATATATATATATATATACTTATATATGTGTGTGTGTGTGTGTGTGTGTATACACACATCCCTCGTTTACGTGTTTCAGTCATTTGACTGTGGCCATGCTGGAGCACCGCCTTTTAGTCGAGCTAATCGACCCCAGGACTTATTCTTCGGATGCCTAGTACTTATTCTATCGCTCTCTTTTGCCGAACCGCTAAGTTATGGGGGACGTAGACACACCAGCATCAGTTGTCAAGCGATGTTGGTGGGAACAAACACAGACACACAAACACACACATATATACATATATACGACAGGCTTCTTTCATCTTCCGTCTACCAAATCCACTCACAAGGCTTTGGTCGGCCCGAGGCTATAGTAGAAGACACTTGCCTCAGATGCCACGCAGTGGGAATGAACCCGGAACCATGCGGTTGGTAAGCAAGCTACTTACCACACAGCCACTCCTGCACATATTTACAGAACGACTCCACCCATCGGTTTCTTTGTGACTCACTTAAAACGGAAATCTCCAGATCTGAAGAATTCTTTAGAAATGTCAACGCAACTTTTGCTAGAAACAACAGTCAGAACCAGTTAATTTATTAATACGCACACACCTACACAGTCCCACAAATGCCACCTACCCCCAAATTTATTATCAATATTCAAAGCAACTTTTACAACCATGATAACTGTTGTTATTGTCGTTATGGGAACCTGAATGAATATTGGGGTCAAAATCTGGAAAATAACAGGACCCTATACACAAAAAAATTAACCTCCCTATCTTTCTTTGTCATTAATAATTTCTTCTAATATAAACAGAAGGCCGAAGATTTGAGGGAGGGGCCATTTCATAGCATCAACTCACCCCAGTTTCATGGGCGTGTGTGGATTAGTGGTTAGGGTGTTGGGGTTCATGATTGTGAGATTGTGGTTTCAGTTCCCAGACCGGGCAATACATTGTGTTCTTGAGCAAAACACTTCATTTCACATAGCTGGGGAAAATGAGTAATCCTGCAATGGACTGATGTCCCCTCCAGGCTGGGGAACCTATATACCATGGAAATCGAGGAAACTGCCCCTTATGGGTCAGCATGACTCTAGAAGGTAACTTCACCATTACCTTACCCCCACCTTCCACTTTTTGTTTTATCAAGCATCATCTTTTGTCTGACCCCTTCACAGTACCTACTAGCCCCTTAATGAGTAACACTGCCATAATTCAGTGTCTCTGAAACCCTACTTATTTCTTTTCCTTATAAACTACAAACTACAGCCAGACGACCCTAACATATATATTCTTTGGTAGCCCTGTATTAGGCCCTATTTAGGACCAATTATCTAGTTTCCATGGCATATAAGTGACCCCTGTGAATTGGACCCTAGTTTTGTTGTAGGGTTGCCCTTTTACAGCTGTGTGAACCAGAGCAATGGGAAAGGAAACGTTTTTGCTCAAGAATTCAATGCACTGCCTGGTTCGGGTATTGAAACCCAAATCTTAGGATCACAAGTGTCATGGCTTACACATACTGCAGTATAGCGTGGTCGTAAATATACTGTGACCCCACAGCTGCCGTATCAGTATCATAAAGCCCCAGATAAAGGAATACCCTAGACAAGTAGAGCCTACATAGATCATTAGCAGTAGAACCCCTTAGAGCTGTGGGGTCCCCAGGGAACTCTCTACTCTGCTTGTTTTAACCCTTTTAATGCTAAACCAGCCCGGGTGTGGCCCCTACTTATATGATACAAACAGTTAAAACCCTTTCCACTAAATTCCTCACTATTTTCAAAATTAATTGAAACAAATTCAATGTACTTCAACAGAAATATGGTAACAAAAAGGTTAAGGGCTGTATGTAATATAGGGACCATATTGGTTGTGTGTACACAACATGGGTATCAGATAGCTTCCCTCGGTACTGTTTATACAGACAATAGATGGATGCTTGCAAGCATCACAGATTCTATAAGCCATGCTAACAAATCGTTTATATTTCAAGTGAACACATGATATATATGCATAACATGTATATATAAATACACACACACACACACACACAAAGTACATTCACATGCATATATATGTATGTTTGACTGTGTGTGTATGTGTGTATATAGTACGCACTAGGGATTTTGACCTTTAAATTTTTTTTTGGGGGGGGGAAACGCAGATTATACTCAAGCATTTACGGTATGTATGCCTTATAAGTGCGTATATATATATATATATATATAATTTGTACTTTAAGATATGCATGACCTATGGGCAATCCTTCAATATTGGTACACGACATCATTTGCCCACACAACTTCTCTTCGTGATATAAAGAGGATAGGCTGAAAAAGAGGGTGAATGACGTATTTTTATACCGAAACCCCAGAAATGTCACTTAAGTAATTATATGCTAAGGGAGCAATGTTACAGGAGTAAAGTATTTTCTGTTCACATCTTACAAAAATATTTTAAGTGTGCCCCTCCAACTTTGTTTCCTCAAAACTTTCAGAAAAATGAATATCTTTTAATAAAACTTTCTACAAATACATTTCAGATAGTGTAGATTCCGTTTCTATCGGAATTTTCAGCGGAAAAAACAAAAAAAAAAATTTTCCGCGGGTGGGGAGAGGAATTTCGGAAAATTCACACGTGTCTGGTTTGTCTCCTCAAAACTTTTAGAAAAATGGATATTTTTCAACGAAATTTTCTACAAATACCTTTCAAGGCGTGTAGATTCCGTTTATACAAGAATTTAATATGAAAATAATAAAAGAAATGGTCAGCATGCGCACAAACATACTGACAGACGTCACAATTTTTTTCCGAAATTTCTAGTTTCATTTAGAAGATAGGATATAGATGTGACGTGTCTCAATATGTATGTGTGCGCACCCACTAATTCTTTTTTTCATATTGAATTCCGATATAATCGAAATTTACAACTCTGAAAAGTATTTATTGAACATTCCAGGCGCAGGAGTGGCTGTGTGGTAAGTAGTTTGCTTACCAACCACATAGTTCCGGGTTCAGTCCCACTGCGTGGCACCTTGGGCAAGTGTCTTCTGCTATGGCCTCGAGCCGACCAAAGCCTTGTGAGTGGATTTGGTAGACGGAAACTGAAAGAAGCCTGTTGTATATATGTATATGTATATATGTGTGTGTGTTTGTCCCCCCAAAATCGCTTGACAACCGATGGTTGTGTGTTTACGGCCCCGTAACTTAGCGGTTCGGCAAAAGAGACTGATAGAATAAGTACTAGGCTTACAAAGAAGTCCTGGGGGTCGATTTGCTCAACTAAAGGCGGTGCTCCAGCATGGCCGCAGTCAACTGACTGAAATAAGTAAAAGAGTAAAAAAAGGAGTATTTCATTAAAAAATATCCATATATATATATATATATATATATATATATATATATCTGTAAAAATATGTGACACTTATTCGGTAGCCATGATAAAACTCCGAGTTTCGGATGTTGGCGTGGGCTCCCACCCCGGCATCCGAAACTCGGAGTTTTATCATGGCTACCGAATAAGTGTCACATATTTTTACAGGAAAATTCCTCTATTTACATAATATCGAGGTCTCTTTCTTTCTTTTGTTGTCCTTTCTATCAATATAGATAGATAGATAGATAGATAGATAGATAGATAGATATAAAATGTCAGGGAGGCCGCGTTTGACTTTCTTTATCCATTTGTTCAATGCGGCCTCCGTAACGGACGAAGTCAGAGCCATTGAAAAAGTTGCAAATAATAACGAAAGCGCTTTTGACAAAGACAAAACAAACGACTGACTGTTTAACCACATCAATTCGTTTTCTTTACGGGTTATCAGAAGTAAATTTGCCTACATCTCTGTCGCGCGCCTATGTTTCGCTTATCTTTTGTGCTTTACTATATAGAGGTCACCAACTGCTCACCCTGAGTAATTACTGACGGCGTGTGTGTGTGTGTGTGTGTGTCCCCATTCAAAGCGGCTTTGTTAGTATCAAATGTGTGTGTTTCTGTGTCCGTGTTTGTCCCCCGTCCACCTGCCCATCATCACTTGACAACCGATGCTAGTGTGTGTACGTCCCCGTAACTTAGCGGTTCTGCAAAGGCGATCGATAAAATTAGTTTATATATCTATATATATATATATATATATAATACAAATGAGTATATGCATATATACGTACATGTATGTGCATACTTACATCTACATGTATATATATATATAGATGCATAACTGGGTACAGGAAGTTCCAAAAAAAAAAACGTGGACAAAATGATAAACAGAGTACAGAAAACACACAGGCCTCATAGAGAACATTTCCTACATATATATATATTTGCGTAACCAAGGCAGTGTGAAATTTCCAAGGCATTTATAAAGAGAGAGGCAGCCTAAAGGGATAAAAGATATCCCATTACAAGGAACGATTTTGAGAGAGTTAAAACAGAAGGGAATAGTTGAGTTCAATACAAGAAGTTATTTTGGAAAAGGAGAGATATAGCAAGTATAAAGGAAAATATGAGAATAGAAATAAAAATACATATTGGATGTTACAGCTGCAGTTCCATTATCCAAGGAATCTGCTGTGTAGAATGGGAAAAGAAGCTTCTTATCCATGGAATGTAAATTCCGATCGGAGTTCATATTTTGTTATTATAAATGGATAGCGTGTAGATTTAATTCCAAATGTGTCATATATATATATACATACATTATATATATATATATATATATATATATATATATGACTGAAACAAGTAAAAGAGTATATATATATATATATATATATATATATATATATATATATATATATAGTTTTAGGGAAAATAACCAATTTTCAAGAACTCATCAATGAAAATCCACTATCACATATAGAAAAATTCATAATTAAAAGCACAATAAATGAGTATAATATAAAGTAAAGTAAATATCATAAGATAAATATAATAAAAAGATTACACGTGTTTCATAACCAATTTTCAAATAGAAAAGAAATTTAAATCGATTAAAATCAATTGAAATTATCGAAAATAAGTTCTATTCAAAAATATAGCTACTCGTCAGATCGTAAGTAGAACAATAATTAGATATATATCTCAACCAACAATAAGTACCAAATGAATTAATATGAAATACTTATTATATAAAGATAGAAAAATTATTTAAAAAATATCATAATATCAAAATAATAACCATTCAATAATCATCCCTTCGTCCATTATAATAACATGTATATTATATACAAAAAACATCTTACATAAATTATCATTGTTTTAAATTATATATATATATATATATATATATATATATATATATATATATACTCTTTTACTTGTTTCAGTCTTTTGACTGTGGTCATGCTGGAACACCGCCTTTAGTCGAGCAAATCGACCCCAGGACTTATTCTTTAGAAGCCTAGTACTTATTCTATCAGTCTCTTTTGCCGAACCGCTAAGTTACGGGGACATAAACACATCAGCATCGGTTGTCAAGCGATGTTGGGGGTCAAACACAGACACACAAACACACACATATATATATACATATATACGACAGGCTTCTTTCAGTTTCCGTCTACCAAATCCACCCACAAGGCTCTGGTTGGCCCGAGGCTATAGTAGAAGACACTTGCCCAAGATGCCACGCAGTGGGACTGAACCCGGAACCATGTGGTTGGTAAGCAAGCTACTTACCACACAGCCACTCCTGCAAACGTGCAAGATACCAGGTGGTTATGAGATGTGCTAGAAACAACAGCTAAATCTCTCTTAAATCACAGATATTTTCGTCTGAAAATATTACATTTTTTTTAACATTTTTTTTTTTTTTTACTAAAAAGATTTCGGAATGCATCCAAGATACACTTATGTCTGAATAAAAGACAAGACGGCCCAGAGTCAGAATATCCTTGATCATAGGTCAGCTGGATCAGGACCGACCTGGGGCTAAACAACAAGGAGCAATCTTTCGACATTAGTAGACGGCATCATTCACCCACACAGCCTTCCTTCATGACAGATAAAGAGGCTAGACTGACAATCGAGGTGAACGACACTAAGTCCCCTCACACCGACACTCTGTAGATCAATACCGAAGGAAAAACAAGAATGACAAGAACAATACGGTAGGACACATTTGATCAAGTCCTAGATACGCTATGCCAGAATAAAAACATATCCTTACCTACAGCCTTCATGTACTCATCGAAGTTCTCGCTGCTTATAATTTGCCATTTTGCGCACAATTTTGAAGCCATCTTCGTTAGTTTAGTGTTAATTTAAGGGTAATTCCCGATTAAAAAGTTTCGTTTTTCTCTGGGTCGTCTTCTTTAACCTTCCGATCGGTATACTCGCAAGTCTCTCTCTCTCTCTTTTGTTTGTTTCTTGTCCTTCTACACGTGACACTCCTGCCTCAGCTCTGTAATAAGAAGCTCCACTCGTTTAATGCACTGCTTCGGCTGTGTATTGAACCTGTGAGGTTTAAAGCGTTTGTTGCTGTTGGTAACTTTCAGGGAGGGCGGAGAATGAATGAATGAAGAACGGCGTTGTGGTTGGTCGGTTTTTATAGAGGACAGGGGAGGGTAGCGGAGACGGCGAGAGAGAAAGAGAGAGAGACAGACAGATAGACACAAGAAGACGGAGAGACATACAGAGAGAGAGAGACATATATAGAAAGAGGGAGGGAAGGAGTGGAGAAGTGTGCGTTCACGCGTGTGTGTGTGTGCCTGTATGTATGTATGTGCGTGTCTGAGCGCATCTGTTGCTTTGTGTGTTTGCGTCTATATGTATTGTCATGTGTGTGCGTGTGTCGTGTGTCTGTGCTTGAAATAGCTTCCGGCTGTCTGCGTGACAGTGTAAACGCGTGTATATGTTCTGTTTATATGTGTGTGTGTATATATATGGATGTGTGGTGAACTTGCGTCCGCCTGTTTGTGTATTTAAAAAATTGTGAGTTTATATATATATATATATATATATATATATATATATATATATATATATTATTACAATTAAAAGGGTAAAGGTTTATCAATTTATTTATTTATTAATAAATTAACAATTAATAATTTTTACCAAGCCCTTCGGTATGTAAGCACCATTATCGGTGGAGAACTTATTTAAAAGTTCTTATACATTTATAAACATAATTAAGGGATCAGCAAATAGTTGCTTCACCACATACCGAAGTTCAGTAATATATATATATATATATATATATATGCATGCACACGTACACATATATACGTTTGTGTGTATATATGTGATTGAGAGACTTTATATAGACATGTGTGGGTGTTTATGGGTTAATAGGTTGGTATGTGTGTGTGTGTGTGCGTAAATGTGTATATCTTTCTTATCGTTTTTCTTTTTTCGTCACTTGTTTTAGAGATCAGACTGCGGCCATGCTAGAGCACCACCTTCAGGAAGTTTTATTCAAATAAAGTACTTATTTTGTTTCTTAATCTAAGTTATGGCAGCAAAAAACACGCCAACACCAGTTGCCAAACCGTGGTGGGGGATAAACACATAGAAACACACATACATTTACATGCGTGTACACACACACACATATATATATATATGACGGGCTTCTTTCAGTTTCCGTCTACTAAATCCACTCACAAGAATTTGGTCGGCTAAACGGGTGGAAGTCTTTCCAAGGCTAGGCAAGAGTTCTGCCCGTCCCCCCACAAAAACCATCCTTTTAAAAATAAATTTTTTTTTTTTTTTCAAAATATGCGGAAAAATACGGACAAAAATTTCAAAACATTTCTGTACGTACGGTTACGGTTTTAGGGTCAGGGTTAGGGAAGAAGTGAAGGGGGGGGGGGGAATTTCACAATGCCGACGATTTTTGGCAATTTTCCGGAACCTCCGAATCCGAAAACGGGGATTTTTGGCAAAAAAAAAAAAAAAATTACAAAAATAAACAAATTTGGGAGAA
Organism: Octopus bimaculoides; assembly: GCF_046866305.1. Lineage (NCBI taxonomy): Eukaryota > Metazoa > Mollusca > Cephalopoda > Octopoda > Octopodidae > Octopus > Octopus bimaculoides. Next base: position 7,875,978 of record NC_142957.1, on the reverse strand, counting down.
AATGGTGGAGGGGTGGGGCGGGTGGCAGTCTTTCCAAAGGCTATAATAGAAGACATTTGTTGAAGATGTCACCGAGCGGGACTGAACCCGGAACCATGTGGTTGGAAAACAAGCTTCTAAGCACACACGCGCGCGCGCAGACACACATATGTATGTATGTATCATCATCATCATCATCGTTTAACGTCCGCTTTCCATGCTAGCATGGGTTGGACGATTTGACTGAGGACTGGTGCAACCGGATGGCTACACCAGGCTCCAATCTAATTTGGCAGAGTTTCTACAGCTGGATGCCCTTCCTAACGCCAACCACTCAGAGAGTGTAGTGGGTGCTTTTACGTGTCACCCGCACGAAAACGGCCACGCTCGAAATGGTGTCTTTTATGTGCCACCTGCACAAGAGCCAGTCCAGGGGCACTGGCAACGATCTCACTTGGCTTGCCGGGTCTTCTCACGCACAGCACATTTCCAAAGGTCTCGGTCAGTAGTCATCGCCTCGGTGAGGCCCCATGTTCGAAGGTCTTGCCTCACCACCTCAGCACAGGTCTTCCTGGGCCTACCTCTTCCATGGGTTCCCTCAACTGTTAGGGAGTGGCACTTTTTCACGCAGCTATCCTCATTCATTCTCACCACATGAGGATATGTATATATATATATATATATATATATATACATATATATATATATTTTTTTCTGGGTATATCTATTACAAACCATTGGTACAATCATTCCTCTATACTGCAACACAAACGCTCGCACTACAACAGAATAAATACCACTACATCACCACCATCATCAACACTACAACATCACAATACCACCACCATGACCACCACTGCCACCACAGCAGCAACACTACCACCTCTACTGCAGCAAGCTAGCCACTACCACAAATCACAGCGACCACCACGATATCACCACACCACCCACGACCATCACCACTACTACTAATACTACTACTACTACCACAATAACAATAATGCCACTATCTATTGAGATGGTGTGTGTATATACGTATGTGTATGCGTATATAGGAAGGAGTGTATATAATAGAAGTGTGGGTGTGAGAGCATTGAAGAACATAAGTATGTCCGTCTTTGATAGGATTGTGTGTGTGTATATATATATCACTAATTAAAAGTGTGTATGTATATATATACAAATATATATATATGTATGCATGCATGTATGTATGTGTCTATATATATATATATATATATATATATATATATATATATAGTTCAAAAAAACAATAACAAAAAAACAAAAAAACAACAAAGTGAGGACGTGATATGGATAGTATTATTGGACGCTCAGGAAAGGAAAGAGAGAGTGTATGACGTTTCGGGCGTAGCCCTTCGTCGGAAAGATGGAAAGTTCGGAGAATGGAAGAACGGAGAAAGAGGAAAATGGTACCGATGCCCACGAGGTTACATATATATATATAATATAATATAGGATAAATTCTTTATAAGAATTTATCAAGTAGTCAGCGTGAAAAAAACCTCATAATGAAAAAAATAACAAAAAATTTTGTAATGAAAAAAATTCATCATTTCTTCATAAAATATAATTAATTATATATAAAGGGCACTAACTGTGTATTAATGCCTCACGCTTCGAGGGACTAAATAAGTAAAAAACTACTAAAAATAAGCAACATATTTACTGAAAGCGAGGGAATGCAGCTAGTAAATATGTTGCTTATTTTTAGTAGTTTTTGACTTATTTAGTCCCTCGAAGCGTGAGGCATTAATACACAGTTAGTGCCCTTTATATATAATTAATTAATTATATATATATATATATATATATATATATATATATATATATATATATATAGCAAAGTAAAGTTGTAAGGTACTGCACGAGTGGAAATATATATGAAAGAAGGTTTGAAAATGCAATTTTAAAGTACTTATTCTATCAGTCTCTTTTTGCCAAACCACTAAGTTACAGGGACATAAACACACCAACGTTGGTTTTCAAACAATGGAGGTGGGGTGAAACTACACAGACACATGCACGTATATATGCACAATAGGTTTCTTTCAGACCAAATTCACTCACAAGGCTTTGGTCAGCCCCTGTCTATAGTAGAAGACACTTACCCAAGGTACCATGCAGTGGGACTGAACCTAGAACCATGTAGTTGGGAGACAAGCTTCTTACCACACAGCCACACCTATTCATCAATTTGTTTTATGCAAGATTCCTGATGTAAAAATCATGTGTTGAAACAGATGTTTTTATTATATTTGGGTAGGGTCACCTTTTGTCAATTAAACACACACACACACTACATACTTGGTCTTCACTTCAGCTTTATCACTGTTATCATTTTAGTGCCCTTTGTCACAGCTCTTTCGTCACACATCCAAGCCACTGACCATGTAGACACAGCCAGTTCCAGCGACGATGCCAAACAACACGCTACCACGGCAGCTACGTTGAGGCTCCCCAACTTCATACAACAGCATTTCGCATCTCCATCTCCGTCGTTGCCATCATCCTATCATCAACGTCTCCACGTACACAGCTCAGCAAGCAATCCACCCGGGTTCCAACGCTTCACTGTTCACGAATTACTTCAACCATGGATCAACAGCGAATATACAACCTTGCGTGAAAAAGTGCCACACCCTAACAGTTGAGGGAACCCGTGGAAGAGGTAGGCCCAGGAAGACCTGGGCTGAGGTGGTGAGGCAAGACCTTCGTACATTGGGCCTCACCGAGGCGATGACTACTGACCAAGACCTTTGGAAATGTGCTGTGCGTGAGAAGACCCGGCAAGCCAAGTAAGATCGTTGCCAGTGCCCCTGGACTGGCTCTTGTGCGGGTGGCACATGAGATGCACCATTTTGAGCGTGGCCGTTGCCAGTACCGCCTGACTGGCTCCCGTAGGATTTTCGAGTGAGATCGTTGCCAGTGACCCTGGACTGGCTTGTGCGGGTGGCACATAAAAGACACCATTTCGAGCGTGGCCGTTTTCGTGCGGGTGACACGTAAAAGCACCCACTACACTCTCGGAGTGGTTGGCGTTAGGAAGGGCATCCAGCTGTAGAAACTCTGCCAAATTAAATTGGAGCCTGGTGTTGCCATCCGGTTTCACCAGTGCTCAGTCGAATCGTCCAACCCATGCTAGCATGGAAAGCGGACATTAAACGATGATGATGATGATGATGATGATGATGATGATGATGATGAAACTCCTGTACCATGTGACCAAGCCCAGCATCACAGCCACGACCTCACATACAACACGGACCTGTTACTGGCCCAGCAGCACAGCCATCACTTCTTGATACAGTAGTTCAACTACTGTGTACTAATGACTACAAACTGGTATTATTTACTTTACTTGTGACTATGAACTTCTCACTCCGATGGCTATAGACTCCCTCTCTGTCTTCTTCTTCATTGCTATTCTTATATGTTCTTAACACACACACATACAGCTATGCTTACACACACACACATACATTTGTTCTCGTGACAGCCTGTCTATTATTCTGTATACATGACTCACACATTATCATATCAATAAAACTTCTCTGAATCATACTACACGGTTTTGTCTCTCCTTTTTCTCTCTGGCCCTCATATGTACTATTCAATTATATATTTATTGTATTGACCGTGTAATGTCCTAAAGAGCCGTTCTCATCACCTCGCATCGCACAGCCCTTACAAACTCTTCAGCAACTCCCTATCCTAAGTGTCAAGCAGAACAAGAGGGCACGGAGTCACTGAAGAGATCTCAGAATGTGTGACCAAAGAATTCAGACAAAGGATTCTATAATAAAAATGACAATAAAGCTTGTGTTTCATTGGCAAAATATGACCGTCCTCAAGTATAACAACATACACATGCACACACGTTATGTTGAGTCAAAGTTTCTCAATGTTTCGGTAATAAATTTGCTTTATTTGTCAAGTAACAACAAAAGCGGCCCAGCATTCACAGAGGCCATCATGTTGCACCATATCTGAAGCCGCCTTTTTCCCGATTTCTTTGGTTCCATACTCGTACCAATTTTTGTCCCAACCTGGCTGGCTCCTGTCAACCATCCTACCCATGCATACATGGAAGATCGACATTAAACGGTGATGACGATGATGATATATATATGTATATAGATATAGATACACATACATATATATATATATATATACATATACACAAACATATATATATATATATATATATATATATATATATATATATACACATATATACAAATACATATATATACATGTATATCTATATACATATATAGATTCATATACATATATATATATATATATATATATATATATATATATATATATATATATGTATATATATATGTATATATATATATATATATATATATATATACATATATATATACATATATATATATATATATATATTGCGGAGTCACTATCAGAACTAGAGGAGAAGTTTCAGGTGTGGAAGCAAGGTCTAGAATTGAAGGGCCTTAGAGTCAACCTAGCTAAAACCAAAATCCTAATAAGTAGGAAGGTAGATAAAACACAAACCCCTTCAGGTAGATGGCCCTGCTCAGTATGTAGAAAAGGAGTAGGTAGTAACTCTATAAGATGTACCCGGTGCAAGCTATGGACACATAAGAGGTGCAGCAACATCAAAGGCAGGTTAACTAGCAAGTTAGTTTTTGTTTGTGGCAGATGTTCAGGTGCAATAAAGACTGCAAACAAACAGGAAACAACTTCTATCTCATTCCAGGGTGAAAAACTAGAGGTAGTCGATAGCTTCCGCTATCTGGGCGACCAAGTTAGTAGTGGGGGTGGGTGCGCTGAAAGTGTAGCTGCTAGAATAAGAATAGCCTGGGCAAAGTTTAGAGAGCTCTTACCCCTGCTGGCGACAAAGGGACTCTCACTCAGAGTAAAAGGCAGACTGTATGACGCATGCGTACGAACAACCATGCTACATGGCAGTGAAACATGGGCTGTAACTGCTGAGGACATACGTAAGCTCGCAAGGAATGAAGCCAGTATGCTCCGTTGGATGTGTAATGTCAATGTGAATACCCGTCAGAGTGTAAGTATCTTGAGAGAAAAGCTGAACATTAGAAGCATCAGTTGTGGCGTGCAAGAGAGACGATTGCGCTGGTATGGACATGTGGTGAGAATGGAGGAGGATAGCTGCGTGAAAAAGTGCCACACCCTAACAGTTGAGGGAACCCGTGGAAGAGGTAGGCCCAGGAAGACCTGGGCTGAGTTGGTGAGGCAAGACCTTCGTACATTGGGCCTCACCGAGGCGATGACTACGGACCGAGACCTTTGGAAATGGGCTGTGCGTGAGAAGACCCGGCAAGCCAAGTAAGATCGTTGCCAGTGCCCCTGGACTAGTTCTTGTGCGGGTGGCACATGAGATGCACCATTTTGAGCGTGGCCGTTGCCAGTACCGCCTGACTGGCTCCTGTAGGATTTTCGAGCGAGATCGTTGCCAGTGCCCCTGGACTGGCTTGTGCGGGTGGCACATAAAAGACACCATTTCGAGCGTGGCCGTTTTCGTGCGGGTGACACGTAAAAGCACCCACTACACTCTCTGAGTGGTTGGCGTTAGGAAGGGCATCCAGCTGTAGAAACTCTGCCAAATCAGACTGGAGCCTGGTGTTGCCATCCGGTTTCACCAGTCCTCAGTCAAATCGTCCAACCCATGCTAGCATGGAAAGCGGACGTTAAACGATGATGATGATGATGATGATATATATATATATATATATATATATAAATTAAAAACATAAAATTAAAACAGAACACAAAGGATTCCGCGGTACAGGTGTTTCAAGCTTTATACACAAACAGTCGTTGCATCATTATATACGTTGCATTATACCCATATAATGATGCAACGACTGTTTGTGTATAAAGCTTGAAACACCTGTACCCCGGAATCCTTTGTGTTCTGTTTTAATTTTACATTTTTAATTTATTCTCTCACCCCGGCCACTATCTGGCATATACAGGTGCTTACATTTATCAAGTATTACCTCTAAAATTTACTATATATATATATATATATATATATATATATATATATATATATATATACTAGCAGAAATACCCGGCGTTGCCCGGGTTAAAGAGAATAATGAAATCTAAAAACGCCGTCTAGACTACGCATCATCTTTATATATAGAGATGTATAAACACACACGCACCCAAACACACGTATATATATGTATATCAATATAAATATATGAAAGTCAATGAAGTTTCGTAAAAGAAGGTGATCATGTACATACTTTCTTGCTGTTGTGATTATAACACCTCATTGTAAACTATGTTCCTTGTTTTCCCTTGTGGATCATATACAAATAGGTTTTTTGTTGCTGCCCACTCTTGAGCAGCCAACATACAGTTGTCCATGTGAGAAGCAGGGCTCTTCCAAGAGAAGACCAGCTACAGACAGTGTTTGACCCTGATATTTGTTTATGGACATGGCAAAAGTCACACGAAGGGGGAATTGTAGTCTTCTGAATGTAAAAGGAATGTCTGCTCCTGATGGAGTAAGAGGAATTCTTGGAATAAAGACGTCATCCCCTTTTGCACATCCAGAAAGAATGGTAGCCTCGATAACGTGTGACATCATTTTCTAAATAATGCTCATCTGTTATGTTCAGGTTAAAATTTCATCAACATCAAAAATATATGAATTTTCATGGGAGTTATGGCCGTTATGCAAAGAATATAATTTCCAAATTTCATAAAGATCCATTCAGTACTTTTGACGTAGTTTTGGATAAGAAAACAAATGACTAATGTGTGTGTGTTTGTGTGCATGTGTGTGTGATGGGTGTATATATGTATAGATATCTGTATGCATGTATATATGTATATACGTGTACATATTACATGTATATATGTATATACGTGTACATATTACATGTACATCTATATATATATATACATCTACACATATGTATACATATACATGTATGTATAGATCTATATATATATATATATATACATATACGTGTACATCTATATGTATACATATACATCTCTCTCTCTCTTTCTCTCTCTCTCTCTCTGAAAGTATCTGTCATTACAGTATCGAAATGGTGTACATATACATGTATATGTATACATATACATCTCTCTCTCTCTCTCTCTCTTTCTGTCTCTCTCTTTTTCTCTTTCTCTCTCTGTGAAAGTATCTGTCACTACAGTATCGAAATGTGATTGTTTCAGTTAGTGGAATAGTTTCATTTTTAAAGTGAAAGTATTTGACATGAGTGTTTTTGTTTCACTTTTGACACGTAATACTTAAATAGTGGAGGAGATATTATGTTGCCGTGTGCTCGAACTCTGCAAGAATTTAATAATTTTTTTTGACTAAAACACAACTGGAACCCTAAGTAAGGCATGTGTAAAATTTGAATGAAATTGGTTGCGTAGTTCTCGAGTTTTAGGGATTCACACACACAAACAGACAGACAGACAGACAGACAGACCGACAGACAGACACACATTCTCATTTTTATATATATAGATATATACAGATATAGGGCAGGGAATCGTCAATTAGTAATAAAATTATGCTGGACTGTTTGTGGCGCACATGGAATAGATTCTTTGGAGTGAGGTGTTTGAAATCACTAGCTGATAAATTTCGTAAGTGCCTTCCTCAT